>NC_087254.1:28434102-28576602 GCF_037042905.1 Lytechinus pictus
GGACATCAACTATTTTGAGATTAAACCTTGATAGGATTTCCAATAAAATCAGTAAAAATTACCAGCATGCAAACCTTCAAAGATGATCTGGAATTAGGTAATAATGTTATTTTTTGAATCCTCATTGCTTCAGGTAATGACACTAGCGCTCATCTAGACCAGGACCATGAAGACGAGGCTGCTGAAGGTCTACTGCACCATCCTGGAGCAATGCAAGACTTCTTCATCAATCCAGTGGTACCAGTTATGAGACAGGGAAGGAGAACAACACGACTCTTACCTAAAGCGAAGAGGCAGAAGTTAGAGATGTTAATGGCTCGGCAGATGCATGGGGAAGATGTGAATAACATAAGTGATGATAGTTCAGGTGTGTATTTTTTGGTAGTTATCATTGTTAATATTACCATTATGTTTATGATTATGAGTAGCTGACATGTATTGGTCTCGAAATGAAGGGGTTTGTTGATGATATGTTTATTATGACATGATTCCACTTGATATGATCTCGTTGATTATTTTTCGCATGATCATCAAAAGAAGCAAATGCTTTATTTTTGTTTTTGTTTTTAGGTGACCCACGGTTTCATTTTGACCAGGAAGGAGACTTGGGTTCTGGAAAGTCATCCTCAAATGACGTAAGTTTTGAATCGCCATTTTAAGCCCAATAAATGAGTTCAGTAATCATTCAAAATTCATGATTACCTTTCAATCAATTTTTTTTTCTTCACTGAAGAACATGTTTGAGGTTTTAACGTACCAACAACTAATGTATACAGTTTATACAGTGGTGACTGGTGACAGCGGTGGGATAAGGACATGGTGGCAATCATAGAATGTTTCTTACGTTGAGTTCATTAGCTCATCAAGCACTTTGTGAAGATTGTTTAACTGACAGTGGTGACTGGTGAAAGCGATGGGATAAGGACATGATTGCGATCATAAAAAGGTTCTTTATTTAGTTCATAGCTCATCAAGCACCTTGGCTGCGTCAACATTGAAATCTTAACCTAAGGTTAAGTGTTTGAAATGATATCATAACATAGAAAGTATATGGATCTAGTTCATGAAACTTAGACGTAATGGTAATCAAGTATAACTGAACATCCTGCCCATGTCCTAGGAAGTGCCATTTATTCACTGAGATTGATATTTTAGTTTATTGCTTGTGTTTGGCTGTTTTTCTTCTCATTGTTATTCTCATGTTCTGTTTTGTATATTTTTTTAATCTTAAAAACCCAGTCCCAATGGAAACAGCTGGCAGAATCATTTTTAACAAAGTATAACCAACTCAGTGAGGCCCACTCAATTATGATGAAGCAATTCCAGAGTAAGATTGCCAAACTAGAGAGTAAGTGTAAGGAGCTTGAAGAGTCACGTTCGTCCAGACAGAGGGCACCAGCCGGCAACTCAAATCAAGAGGTTCGTTCAGATAGCTTTAGAGGTCTTTCGTTGCAATCAACAATAGTGTTCTTCAAATAGAAAACATCATGACAACATCACATACCTTTAAAGGTCAAGTCCAACCCAGAAAAATGTTGATTTTAATAAATAAAGAAAAATCAAACAAGCATTGTGCTGAAAATTTCATCAAAATCGGATGTAAAATAAGAAAGTTATGACATTTTAAAGTTTTGCATATTTTTCACAAAACAGTGATATGCAAATTAGACAGTCGATGATGTCCTTCACTCACTTTTTCTTTTGTTTTTTATTGTTTGAATTATACAATTTTTAACTTTTTACTGATTTGACAAAAAGGACCAAATTAACTTAACCATATAATTCTAAACAATGCTAATTCCACATGTTCCAGGAGGAATTAATCATTGTTTCACTTGACAATGAGAAGAAAAGTAGAATATTTCTATTTCATATAAAAGATACAAAAGAAATTGTGAGTGGATGACATCATCAGTCTTCTCATTTGCATACCGACCGGGATGTGCATATGACTCTTTAGTGAAATTGAGCAAAACTTTAAAATGTCATAACTTTCTTTATTTTACATCTGATTTACATGAAAATTTTAGTGTTATGCTTGTTGGATTTGTCTCTTTATTTATTCAAATCAACATTTTGTCGGGTTGGACTTGTCCTTTAAGGAATTCACAAAGCAGGACAAATTTATGTATTTATCTGTACCTAGAAATTAATAATGTAAACAAGTATTTACTTGTAGTTGAAAAAAATGTCACTAGATTATTACTATTGCTATGAGAATATGATTTGTTGGATAATTTGCAATCATAATTCACAATCTCATACACAAATTTCTCCAAGATGTTCAGTTCAGTTAAGGAGATATTGAGATTTTTGTCAATTTGCTATTTCATGACATTTCCTATTTTCTCTTTTGATTTAGTTATTTGATCAAACAAGACATCAAGATTTAAGGTCTTAAGTTGTATTGGATCATTTGTTCAGCCTTCAAAATTAAACTGAATTTTTTTTATTGATTTGTAATTATTAGAATCAGGATGGCATTCCAGGGCAAAAGGAAGCTTCGGGAAGCTCGCAATCATCCCCAAGGATCAACATGTACAGCTCAGTGATCGTACTGCAACTACAGGGTCAGGAGCCAATCAACATCAGTAGCACTTCAGACAACAACTTCAGTGCGGTCCAGGAGAGCCTGTCACAAAGTGGCATCCACATATCCCTAGGAGCAAGTAACATTCCAAATACCTTGGAAGAACAGGTCAGTAACCTTTCAAGACCAGTTCAAAGGTCATTATCAAAGGCGGGATCACCTACAACATCCTCAGAGACAACAGCAGTCATATCTGATAATGTAAGTAGGTATAGTAGAGCCAGAGACTCAAACCAGGTGTCAGGAGTGGGATCGACTGTCCAGAATGAATCGGAAATCCAGCATTCTGGCCATGAGAACCTGTCATCAGACAGACGTGGTTACCTGATGGGAAATGGAGTAGCTGATGGTTCAGCCCCCTCTGAGTGTCAACCCCCTGCTCCTGGTAGAACTGATAGCACATCCCATAATGCGGCCAATGACCTCAGTTGTGATAGTGTATCACACAGTAATAATCCAGCAGTCGCGTTGCGTGACTCTTTAAGTGATTGTACGGTAGATCAGCATTCTGATGAACATGAAAAAATAGCATCTACTAGTGCCTCCTCAACTGCAGATGACATGGTATAAAATTAGTAAAATTTATTGTTATTTTTATGTGCTGCACCAAGATTTTTCACCACATTTATACACAAAAAAAAAAGAATCTGATCCAATTTCTTAGAGATCTAAACCCAACTGAAGTTTGTTTTAAAAAAAGTCTCATATAATTTTTAGGGAAAATTAAAGATTTGGTACAATCATAAAATACATGCGAAGAAGATGAGATCTTACATCAGGTCTAATGTACATTGCACAAAATTAATACAATATCTAAACTGTAAAAAATTTAGGACCCCAGAATTTTGCTTAATTTCTTTCTTGTTTTTTGGTATGAAATTATTTCTCAGGTATGGAATGGGATATGAATTTTCAGGATAAAATCAAATTTACTGTATAAGCTTTTTTGACAAAAGGTAACTTGACTTTCACGAAAAATTTCAAAAGGCCTTATTGAAAATTAATATTACCAAGAGAGAATGGGTTAAGTCATATTGCCCAAATTCTTTGAATGTTAAACCTCATACCAGTTACTGAGAGTATCAAGGAAGATTTAAAACATGTATACTTCCATAAAATTTATGAATTGATGTCTTTTTATATTAGAGTTGTGTTTATTTAAAGCTATATAGGACAATCATCAATTGAGAAGTCAATATTGTTGTAAATATGGAGATCACTACTGCCCTCATTAGTTCACATTTGGAAAGGTAACCAATGTCATCTCCTTGTTCAGAACTTTGGAAGGTATATCATCTGTGGGTTGTTAGGAAAATTGAAAAGATATAGATATATTTAGTGCAGCTAATAAAATTAGAAAAAAATACTAATGTTGGACATTGTCTGAAAGGAATCCCTTAAAACACTTTATGGAATAGATAATTTTATCTATTCATTTTCATGATACATAAGCACATCTTTCCGCATTCTCCTTTTTTTCATTTTCGCATTTGTTCACCTTTTTTTACCCTTCTGTTCTTATTCTCCTCTTTTTTTTACTTTTTTTTTTCTCTTTTCCCTTTTATTTATTGTTAAATTTCCCTCTTATTCTCTCCTCATTGAGTTTCTCTTTTATCTTTTCTGCACAAATAAAAGAGTTGTCCACTTTTTTTTCCTTGGCAGTGACACCCATTCATTTGCTTATGTTTGCAGAGATAATGTTTTTTCTTGCTGTCATTTAAGTATTAATAGTTAGATATAGATACTTTAGAATTTGGAAATGTAAGGATTACTTTGAAGGACAAGACCACTTCACCAGGAGGATGAATGACTAAAGAAATATGAATTAGATAGGCATAGCATTGCAAATTTCATCAATATTTCTAATTTATTTATTTCTTATTTATTTTAAAGGGAAAAATTATTGTTGTTGTTGTTGTTGTTGCTGTTGTTATTGTTGTCATTATTAGTTATTTATTATTATTATATTGCCATCCTGGTAACTATGCAAATTAGGAAGCTGATGATGGCATACTCACTATATCTTTTCTATTTCGGTACATGAAATATTTGAAAAGAAAAAAAATCAATATATTCGTTGATATGAGGATATCCACGATATAATGGTAATAATGATTCTACATTTACCATGAGAAATCATACCAAATATGCAAAGGCGGAAATTTCTCCCCAAAGGCACGGGGGACCCGGGGAGCGTTTCATCAATATTTTCATCCGACAAGTTGTCAGACCTGACATTTTCCCATGATTTTGATTGGCTGAGAGGCACTGTTCCTATGGTAACTGTCGGATAAAATGGGACTTGTCGGATAAAACGTCAGACAAGTCCTTTCATGAAACGCCCCCCAGGGGTTGGAAAATTTGACAAGCAAAAAAAAAAAAAAGGGTAATCACCCGAAAAGTAACATCATCTCGTCCAAAATACATGTTTTATTTCGATTTTGAATGATGTATTTCTTTCCACCAAAAAAAGTAGGGGGGACATTTGATATTCTGTCCCCCTAGGATTTCCGCCCATGCAAATATGAGATTATTAGAGAAAAAATCATATGAAATACAAAAAAAGTGAGTGTGTGACTATGACATCATTAAATCTTTAATTTGCCTGTCTTTTGTGTGCATGTCACGGATCTCTGCGCATAACAAAGTTTAATGTGTCACAACTTCCTTTTGCATCAAAATTTTTATGAAGTTTTTAGTGGTTTATGATAATTGATTTTCTAGATTTCATTCAGATCAACCTATGTTGAGATGGACTTAAACCGTCATATATTTAATAAGTAGGATACCATTAGATATTAAGTAAAGCAAATAATAAATATTAGGGCCCTGTGGAGTCGGGAGATATATAGATTGCTTTCATGATATAAGAGGTGAGTTTATTTCATATGAAATGTTGTCATAGCAGTATTTATTTAATAAATATTAGATGGATGTATATACAAGAGTAAATTTCTGCACATACAGCATATATTATATATTCAGGACACAATATAAAACCTTGTGTCATGTACTAACATATATGATGATTAAAAATTTAGTATGCTTTATCAATTTTGAAAGGCCTGTCTATCTTACATACATATATATATATATGTACAGTGTATATATGTACATATATATATATGTACATATATATATATGTACATATATATATATATGTATATATATATATATATATATATGTATATATATGTACATATGTACATATATGTATATATGTACATATGCATATGTACATATATATATATGTACATATATATATATATACATACATATATATATATATATATATATGTATGTATTTATATGCCTACATCCTATGAAAGGGCGAAGTCTATGAATGGGTTTATTCCGTCATAATACACATATAGACGTAAAGACGAAGGTAGAGGGCGTTAAGGCGCATTACGAACATTGAAAGAAGACAAAAAAATCTGCCTTAAACACAGATGTAGAGAAATATATATGTATGATATACATCATATATGTATATATCATATACATCGTCTTGCCACTTGTGATGATAAAGTGAATTTATGAAATGATCGCCTGTTGTATTTTGTATGGTCTGTACAGTATGGGGGCTTTTTGACATGAGAAAGATCTTTCAATGTATATTGATTATTTTTGTAATACTTTTTATTGGAATATACACCCATCTCTTTAATAAAGAAGGCCAGAATAATAATTCTTCAGTAATTATTTAACATTGCATTTGTTGTGTCATATGGGCATTATCTCATATATGATTGCTAGCAAAAACAAATGCTTACACAGAATTAAGGACTTAATTTCAAAAGCAAAGTAAATAATTTTACTTAATAAAAATTGTTAATTTCATAAACAATACACATACATTAAGCTTATTAATAAGAATCTAATTTAAAGGTTTCCACAAAGAAAAATTGCAAAAAGACCTTTTTTTCAACAAAATTAATACAGTAATTGCTTTTTCTGGTAAGCATTTGGAGACTTAACCCTAAAAGGACTGGGCTATTTGAGACGTATTGAGGACTGGGGGGCATGGTGGCCCCCTCTTCTGATCTCGGCCGCCGTTCGCGCGATCGCGCCGAAATTTGGCATGCACATTCTTTACCACATAAACTACAAGCTAGTTTTTTAAAAAATTCTGAAAATTTTAATTTTTTAATTATGAATAAAATATGCAAATTTATTCATGAAAAACCTTATTTGCATATTTAACACCCTATTTCAATTCAAATTTTCTTTTTTTGCAGATGTCATCTTTTTTATCTAATTTAAAGGTTTCCACAAAGAAAAATTGCAAAAGTCAATTTTTTCCTTATGTATTTCTTTGTTTTTAGAATTTCTTATGTATTTCTTTGTTTTTTCATCTTTTGTTTTTCATTGTTTTTTTCAATGGAAATTATAACAGACCATTTAACAACTAAATTAACCCTAAATCAATTCAGCAGACCAATTAGAATGAAAAATAATCACCCTTTTATGAATTTCATCTCCCATAGATTTTGTACACAAAGTATAAAAATGAGCCATTTTCGGCATGACATTGCATCGTAAAAAGTCACGTGACGTCGCGGTGGTATACCCGTATGTCGCGAATTTGGTCTCAAAAGTTGCGCAAGACTTCAAAGAAAAAGTCACGAAATTTTGCGGCGCTATCTCTTTGCGTTTTGGAAATATCGCGCGAAGCGTCGAGGGGGAGCCATCATGCCCCCCCCCCCCAGTCCTTTTAGGGTTAAGTAGGTTTCGGAGAATCATTTATGAGAAGTGTTTTGATTTGTTTTAATATTGTCTTTTCCCTCTTTTTGATCTCCCCCTTACCCACATATCTCCTATCCCCTTCTGTTTCTTGTACTTTCATGGTTCTATCTGTATGAATCTCTCTTTGAGTTGCATTGCTCATACATTTGTATCTTTACAGAATGAGATTCAGCACTTTTTATTTCTTATCTGTATGGATGTTAGCTTACTGGATCCGGCCACTCTGAGTTTCACTCTGAATTGCTGGGATTTTGAATAAATCCAGATGGACTGTAGTAAGGGAACAATCGAATTCTGGATTTAGTTTTAATCCTAACGATTCATTTGCAAATCTCAAAGGATTTAATTTCAAATCCTCGAGATTTGAAAAGGTGGTTTTTTTTGGGGGGGGTACAACTCAATCCAGGATTCAATACAGTCCACCTGGATTTATTTCAAATAATTGCAATTTTGGATTCTCTGTACAAACACACAAAAATTACGCTCCTGCTGGCTGATTGGGAAGATTCCTATATATGCTCATAGATGAGTTTATATCTGATTTTCGACAAAACTTGGTCAAAGTGGGGAAAATGGTATACAATGACTGGAACACTTTCGCCATGTATATTGTTGTCATTTATATTCATCGTAATCTAGGCAGATTGATTCATTCTGCATTTGTTTCTAACATGAATTAGTTCAAAACGAAACAAAGATGACATTTTCACGCGATTTGATGGTTATTTATTGCTTTTATTTGTACACGTCAATGTTAAAATGATCTATGATACGAAATTTACACACGCTTCATAATGTACATGGATGCGTTTGAACATGGACAGAGACAGGTCTGTTTTCATGACACATGCATATACATTAACACAATCATTTGCAAAGTATAGTTACAAAGGCGCAAAACGAAACAACCACATATTTGTAGCATTGCTTGTATTAAATTCATATTAATTAGTTGTGCAAAATTACCCTCACGAGATGGCAGGAAATATTCTTGGATGTGTTAAGTTTTGAAGAACCTCTCTCTTAAACCTAAGCATTTGCAACCCGAACGACCCCTTCCCTGAAAATCGTTTCATTGCCGTCGATCGATTGCAATAATTTATTAATATTTTGCATGAATTTTGGGGGGCATCTGCCAAAAAATTATAGTTCATTTTTGTGCTTTGTGTACAAAGTCATATAATGGAAGAATTTGTCTGCTTAATTTATTATGGGGAAATTTCAGAATATTTAGAGTGGGTCTATAATTTCAGAGTTTGGCAAGCCTCGGACAAGCTTTCAAGTTACAAGCAAAAATGTAAGAATTGTCTTTAAAATCTACTCAATGTTGAGTAAAACGGTCTATAAAATTGTGGGGGTTCCATCATGGTAAGAAAAAAATACATGCACTGGCAGCATTTGTAAGATACAAATATATAAGATGCTCTGATATATTGGCACGAAGATGACGATTGAAAATTTTGTTATTTACAAAAATATACATTATTACACAGATGAATACACAATAAAATATCTTATTGAGTAATGCATATTCAAATCTTTCATGCAGCGTTTTAATTGATTACTGTGCTTTTTACAGAGTAATCGATATCTCCTCTTGTTCAAGTGTTGAAATCATTTAGTATTTCACAAATTAAAAGCTGTCGTTTCATTGTTGAATTACAAGTTTTCAAGTTTCCAAGATGTCCTTATAGGCTGTATCAAGACCTAAGATCATTGAAAAATAATCCAGAGACCTACGAAAGGCAAAACTGATACAAGTTTAAGATCATCCATATCAAAATCTCAGAGATTGACCAAGGGGCCTTGGAGTGAGTTCTGTTGATAAACAAAGAATTTATCAGTGTAAAGAAGGAATTTAATGAATTGATTTGTTTTTCTTGAGAATATAAGCAGTCTTACTCTAAACCCAACATGATCGTCTGCTGAATTATTACCATCTTGAGGTGGATTGTTTCCGACCGTATCCACTCTAGCAGTAACTTTAGGATAGAGTTCAACTTCAAATAATTCATTATTATGCCTTTGTTTCAATTCAAGCGAATCAATCTGTTCATTATATTAAATCATGAACATGGGTAAAACAGGGTGGAACACACGTGTACTGCAGAGGAAAGTTCAAATTGAAGTTTATACACTCATCTATGTGTACACTCATTTAATATGCGTATATAGACAATGCGAAATGTTGGTTGTCATCAAATTCATAAAAGATACTCGATATGACAAATCTTCATTTACTTTGTGTGAAAAAAAATCCAGACTGTAATATTTGTATAGATTTATTAGCGTATCTTTTCTGCAATTTAGTGCCATATTTCTCTGGTCAGTTCAGCCTTTCGTTTATCCAAGATGGTCGAATCGATCAAATTCTTTATTAAAACTTCGACCTTGCCCTTATCTCTTTCCAACAAAATTGAATGCATACTTCTAAGGATTCAAATCCTATTTCAAAACTCTAATGATAATTTTATGAAAAGTTTGATGAGATGACAGAAAAACCTTTGGTATAGATCGTGCCAGAAAATCTCTAAACTTGGTCCAATATTCGCTATGCTGTTCAGAATGATATTCTCACCTTTATCTTTTATACACATCCTACCCTCCGAGCTGCACTTTTTAAACGAAATTCCAGATGTATTAATTTTAATCATAATCAAAATGACTGAGAACGTATGGCCTTCGGAAATTTGGCGGCCCATCTCTGTCAGTATCAAATTATCATACACTGAATTTCAGCTTTGGAGTCGTACACAAAATTGCATTTTTTTTTTTACAATTGTGTACTGTCGCGCAGGTAGGAAATTTCGAAATATCACATTCCCAGAGTCCAGACGCCACAAATACGTTCCAAAAAGATACTAAAACAGGGGGTAAATCCTCCCCTCCCCAGCCTCTTAAGAGTAAACGATCGTTTCTCGTTTTTTTTTAAACATTCGATAACGGACATCCCATTGTCACTGCAGCCTGATTATGTACAAAATCAACCAAAACATTTCTTGTTAATCATCTGATATAGTTCACTGGTCCGGTTTCTTATCTATTCCTTGCTATTATATTTCAAATCCGCATGATCGCAAATCGTGGTTAAAGTTCATCAAAACTGTCAAGCAAATCTTTTAATTGCTCTACCGCTGATTTCTCGACACCTTTCTCAGTTAATTCGGCTTCTATGTTCTCTTGTGGTTCATTAACATTGTCGTATTCGCTATCAGCACCGTCGCCAACGAAGTCATCGTCATCCTCGTCATCGCTATCTTCGTCGAGGATTTTTTGAAGATTGATCATGGCGGATGATTTGACCAAACCTGATGTATAATATTCTTCCTCATCTTCTTGTGGCAGCTCCATTTCATCTTCCTCTTGCTCGTCATCGTTCACAGGTTCAACTTCGTCCTCGTCTTCACGCGGTGGGACATCGTAGATATCCTCATCGATACGCGGAGGTTCGTCATAAATCTGCTCATCCTCGAACAGGCGCTGTTTCTTTGATCGACTTAACCCAGACGACGCCGGCGCTGGTACTGGAGGTGGTATTAACGATGGTGACTTCGAAGTAATTCCGTCAACCTCATCTCGAACCTCATTCCCGTTTGAAAGAGATTTCGACGCCCCGTTTTCGACATCACCATCGGACGCCGTGTTCGCGCTCGATGTCAAGTCCAAATTTCTAACATCGTGTGATCCCTGTCCGCTGTCGTCGCTTGCCCGACTCTTTCCACTGGCGTTCATACTACCGCCGTCGATTGTGTCTTCACGTACAGTCTGTGGGTTGTTCGTGGTCGTTGACGACGACGGTTTATTAGACACGAAGACGTCGTCGTTTTCAACGTCCATGTTTCCGATGGGGATACCCTGATAGTCGGGTGTTTCGCTTGGGTCACATTCTACACCCGATGATTTGCGCTGCTGACCAGATCTCTTGCTGTCCTGCATGTATTTCTTGATCTGAGAGAGCTTCCTCGCTCCTGTACTGCTCCTGTCAATGAAACAAAAATTTTATTCGTCAATTTCTTATTTTTTTTTTCAATTAGAGTAGTTCAAAAATAAATGCATGTAAACTATTAGAATATTTGGTTACAAAATTAAATTTGAATGTTTTTTAGTTAAACGTGGAATTTCGAAAATATTTATCATATCAACACGTTGATAACAACCCGATAAGATTATTGTATTCATGCGATGGTTTCAATAATTTCCACTATAGGGTAATGGATTTGCAATGAACTGAAAATGATGTCACCTTTCACAATTGCTTTCTAAATGATGATGTAGACATATTTTTATTTAAAAACAATGGCTCACATTCATCCATCTTATTAAACGGAATGGAAAGAGACAAGGGGAAAGGTCATCGAAGATAGTCCCGGGCCATGACACCACACGAAACCTAATAGATATGGTGGCCACACGCACGTGACTAATAAATGAATCATTTTATCAGTTATGACGATATGAAGTGGACACCGTCACAACCACTAGAATTTAAAAGTTTAAGCCCATGCCGTCAGGTGCTATAACAGGCAATCCCCTGGTCATATAGGCACCAACACATTCCCCTGTAGGCTGTAGTTCATTGCCAAGTTGCGCCCTTTCTGAGGGCGTTGTTGGATTACTGTTCTGGGGTGATAGAGGGGCTGTCCGATAGTTTCCATTTTGTTCGGATCAACCTACGGAAAACATTCATTCATTCTTCAATAGGGGCGATCAAAGGATCGGAGGTCATTGTTATTATCCAATTGTCAGGATCGACCCACTTTGAATATAACCTGGAAGTGGTGTTTGAATTAAGCGGGGTTATTCAGTAACACGTACGCCCCTTTATTTTGACGGTGAACATGGTGAACGAGGAGTTAACATTCAGGGTGTCTTAGGCGCGGGGCTTATATCTTCGATTCGTCTAATGCCAATTCGTCCAATTGCCAACTCGTCTACTATCATTTGGTCTACCATCAGTTCGTCCACTATCCACATGGTCTAATTGCCAATTCGTCCACTCACCATTTCGTCTAATAACAAATTGGTCCAATAGCCATTTAGTCCACATACCTCTTAGTCTAATTGGACTAAGTGTTCATTGTGCAAAATGAATGGAAATAAAATGGATATTAGACCAACTGGTTATGAGGCGAAATGGTGATTAGACGAAGTGATGATTGGACCAAATGGTTATTGGACCATATGGTTGTTAGACGAAATGATAGTTGTTAGACGAAATGTTGATGGACGGAATGGCATTAGACTAAATGAAAGTAGACCATTTGGTGAGTGGACGAAATGACAGTAGACGAATTGGCAATTTACCTTAGGCGGGGATGGTTAATTACATTAAAGTACTACAGAGAGTGCTGGGTTGACATGCACAAAAATATGTTTTCCAGAACGCATCCTCAATCCAAAGCCCTACTTTGAAAATAGGTTTTAAATAATTAAAGAACTCTCATTTTCGATAACTACCAGATGATTCCTTGTCAAATATATTCTCACTTTCAGCAAAATGAATCTTAATATTGCTCGCATGATCATGCAATGTAAAACGCTGGAGTAAAATTTCAAGCACGTTGTTTAAGCCCGTCACTCTAACAACAAGTTGTTTAAACCAGGATTTTTACAAATTTTTGAAATTGTTAAAACTGTTTGTAAACAACTTGGTTAACACCACAATTTATTTAAAAATTTAACAGATCGAATGCAGCAGAAACACTGGTCAGTATTTGCTTGTGTGGAATATGTAGAATAGACATACCCCAAAAACACCTCTGTCAAGGTGTAACATTTGCTCCACGTGCAAGGCCTCTTGACAGGCGTTCATACCTTGACACTATCCTACATTCTACTCTTAATACACTCATGATACACCCCATCTGGATATTAATCCAACCCCCTGGAAGTGAAAAATTGATCCATAAGCCGTGCAAAATTGAACGACAGCTGATCCGCAGTGATTCAAACTAGCATGCCATCATATTCAATAAAGTTCGGTAGGTGGATGATAATCACGAAATGCACCAAAAGCGGTCTAGGTTTGATGTTTATGGTTTATGTTGGTCTTTCGCGGTGATGTAAAGAGACAGATTCTCAACACATACACTTAGTATTCCCCCTTTTATTTATACTTCAAATTTTGGAAGGGAACAAAGATAATTCGATAATAAATTATCATTGTGTGAGATATAGACCATATCCCATATATAGCTCAATAACTATAATGCGAGGGGTTTGATTTTTAAGGGGGTGGTAGCCAGTGACACAATCATTATTATAAGCGATACAAATAAGAGAAATTCCAGGGGGGCCGGGGTAATATTAATAGCAGGGCCGACTGGGAGAACAGTTTTCGGAACTGAAGTGGCTATTATACCCTGCCGTTATTATCATCATTATTAGTAGTAGTAGTAGTAGTAGTAGTAGTATTCTTTTTATTATTATTATTATTAGTAGTAGTAATAGTATTATTCTTATTATTATTATTATCATTATTTTTAATATTATTATCAATAATTATTATCATTATTATTATTATTATTTGTATTATTATTATTGTTATTTATTATCGTCATCATCATCATAATTATTATCATTAATATTATACAGGGTGGATCCACTTGCTGAAAAGAGGAATTTTTTAAGGGAATCTCCAACATGCATGCCAAATTGATATTATCAACCAAAGACTGTTTGAAAATGATTCACAATAATAAATAATAACGTAGCAAACCTTCATGATGCTAGCAGCCCCCCCCCCCCCCCCTGTTCGGAAACACATTTTCGAAAAACCCAGCAATACAAACGCCAGTGACAATATTTCCATGAATATTAGATAGCTAACCATGCACATTTACCTCCTGTCTTTGCCATTGGAATATTTTGATGTGACGTCAGCCGTTGGTTGGCTAAAACTTCTGAGTTTCATGGCGTTGTGGAATGCTTTAACCCACTGATCCTGCTCGTATGCACTGTCTGTTAACTGAAAAATATCAACAATTTTGTTTCATGAATGATATATGACAACATATGACATTAAAATATGATAACGATGCTCATTTCAAACGTCACATTACAACAATAAAAGAAGATTGAATTCAAAGAGTAAGATCTCCAAGATGAAAATGTCATTGTTTTTGTTTTACTGTGCACCCCCCCTAATTCTATTTCCAATCCGATGTCAAATGGGATGAAAAAGTTTTTGTGACAGTTCATAACTTGAATTCCATATAATTCGCATTGAATTCCGATAATTTCAAGCTCTAGCTCCTCACATCACATCCTGTTGCAATATAGAGTTTTTTATTTGAAAAAGTGTGGCATATAAGAGCCTGATTTTTCTGTACCAAAAATGGTATTTGAATTCTAATACTTTCTTCTGAAGATAACCAGGTATCCATTAATCTTACTAGATACATTACATAATGATTATGTAATATAATGGTTATGTATTGTATTCATTCAAGTTTATTGTTTATTATAGTGGACCCCAAATTGCATTCCAATGAGGTGCCACTGCTTACTTGGAGTAAGATCTCCAAGATGCAAATGTCATTGTTTTTGTTTTACTGTGCACCCCCCCTAATTCTATTTCCAATCCGATGTCAAATGGGATGAAAAAGTTTTTGTGACAGTTCATAACTTGAATTCCATATAATTCGCATTGAATTCCGATAATTTCAAGCTCTAGCTCCTCACATCACATCCTGTTGCAATATAGAGTTTTTTATTTGAAAAAGTGTGGCATATAAGAGCCTGATTTTTCTGTACCAAAAATGGTATTTGAATTCTAATACTTTCTTCTGAAGATAACCAGGTATCCATTAATCTTACTAGATACATTACATAATGATTATGTAATATAATGGTTATGTATTGTATTCATTCAAGTTTATTGTTTATTATAGTGGACCCCAAATTGCGTTCCAATGAGGTGCCACTGCAGACATCATTGCAGAGGTCTTCGAGCCCACCCCACCCCCCCCCCCCGAAAATAGGCCTACTCTTAAAATACTTATGAATACATTGGGTTTTTTTTAAGGTGTCGATGTCAAGAAGCCAGTTTTTTTATAAAAACTTGATTTTAGCGCCTTTTGGATATTAATCTTGATTTGGGTGCCTTCTGGAAATACACTTGATTTTTGGCGCATTTTGCAAACACACTCTTTAAATACTCACGTATACATGTGTCTTTTGTAAGGTGACGATCTCGAAGGGGTAATACTTGTAATTGTTGTTCTGCTGTTTCTTCACCGTCTGAACATCAACGAGAGGGAGAACATCCAGACATTCCTGCTGCCATGGTAACAACAAAATATTTGAAAATGAATGAGCAAGGATCTGCATGTTGTTATCCCCATGTACCGGTTTTTTGTCATGACTAATACGAGGTGAAAATGAACAATGAAGACAACTTGGGGAGATTGGGAAATTGAAAACAGGGAGTTTTGGCCCACATCCTGATCCATTTGGGATGGGATTAAAAAGGGGGGTTATCGCTATTTACATCTTTGGTTCAGGAATCTCTCATTGAATGCCTGCAAGCAGAAAGTGACCGGTAAAATTGCAGTAAATTTTATGATGTGTTTTGTTTGTTAGGTACGGTAAACAGTTATTTTCTCTTCCAATTTGCGACGTCAAACAAGACACAAGATTGTCAATTCATTACCGTACGAATGTCACCCATCCAGTATGTAACGACTTCCCTTAAAACTGCATAATATCCCCCCCCCCCCCTCCCTCTCCCTGCCTGATCGTCGTCCATATTTTCATTTATGTGGGATTCGTGCAGATACATGCACTTTGAAGGGCGGATGCATCATAAATAGAGATTAATTGAGAATAATTCGGTAAAACCCTGCTAATATTTTCGGACAAGTTTTGGCCGATTTTGATCATTTTAGTAATGATTAATTGACGTTGGCGGAACAGTTTCTATGGTAACTATTAATGATAGACAAGGTCATTCATAAATTAAACGGAAATCACGATCACTTCTTAGTAGGACGCGATTGATATTCGATTTAACTGCCAATCGTATTGGAAACGCAATTTTCTTCCTCAATTTTCATCATATCACATTCTGTTTGCATTTTCTCTTGTGTTCTCTTCAGCGTACACACTTAAAATGTTTGGCAACATACTGTCCAATGTGTTGGGTAATGTATGTTGGTAAACAAATATATATATAGATATAAATATATTCTGGGCAGTTATCAAATTGAGCAATACCCAATATGGACAGATTGTAACCAATAATTGAGTGGACAGTATGTTGCACAGTGATGGTTAAAAATTTTGCTTTTGCCCACCTTTTTAATAGTGTAAACATGCTATGAAGTGTTACTTTCTCTATAGCATCGCGAGCTCTCCCAAAACACTTCACAAATTTCCGGTCACAAAAATTGCTTTAAAAAAAAGAGCCGATATAATTTTTATCTCGATTTTATTATCATACTTCAAACCAAGTATAGATAAGGATAGTTGTAGGATGTAGCCCCTAAAATGCACGAAATGTGAGGGTTCCGTTCAGTGTGGTTCCGTTTCTTTTTTTGGTATTATCAGTTTACTTCAAAATTGTTATTGCATGAAAAAACCATGATAATCCAGAATATATCCTACTAAGATATCACTTTTGAATCACACTTTTACGCCGAAATCAATCAAATATATACATAGTAGGCTGCAGAGAGGAATAATTTCGATAGATCAAACTGACCTTGATGATCTATCCTTTTCGTAGGCGTAATTAATAGCATGATACGATAAAAAAAGAATGGTGATATATGAATCGGACAATGTAGGATGAAATATCAACCATAACTTGATTGGATTTCCTTTCCTTGATAACAGAGAATGCCGAATTTCAATATTTAAGTAACTGAGTAAGGGGTGTTGCGGGAAAATATTTGCAGTCAATTGCAAATTTCTGTTCCTAAAGTACAACTGATATATCAACTTGTAACTATTACAAATTTGCAAGAATCAGAATAACAATCAAGACTTTTGCTTAATGTGAATTTGCAATCAATTACCAGACTTGTGACTGATTTTGTGACCTAAATTTGACTTGCAATTGATTGCAACTTACTTGCAATGCCCCATATAAGGAAATACCACCTGTGTATATGATTACACGTGTAATATAAGGATATAATTACATGTAATGTATTGTATAATGTTAATTTTTGTATATCAAAGAAATATCAGAACGTGTCTATAACAACATGAACAAAGCAATTGTTTTGGGAAAACAATTACAAATATACGTAAGAGGCCACAAGTTCTGCACTTTTAGCCACCAATGACACTTTTCGGAAATAAAATACTGGCTCATTCATTTATATAGTTCCATTTAAAGGGATGCTCCGGACTGAAGATATTTACATCTCAATAAATATAGTAAAATTCACAGAGCAAAATGCTGCAAATTTCATCAAAATCGGATAACGAAGTTATTGAATTTTAAAGATTTGCATTCTTCGGGTGAAACAGTTCTATGCATGTATTCGTCAGTATTCATTAGGTGGACTGATGATGTTATATCCCCACTTGTTCTTTTGTGTTTTATTATATGAAATTAGGTTTATTCAAATATTTTCTATGAAGAACTTGAACAATTGGATTGACAACTGATTTAGTGCATTAGTTATTTCTTGCTGCAACTTATTTCATCATAATGCATGGAGATGCATCATTTACACATTTATGAAAAAAAAATTGTAATTTCATGTAATGACATAAGAAAAAAGGAAAGTGGGGGTGTGATATCATCAGCCCACCTAATGAACATTCTTGAAGACATGCCTAGAACTGTTTCACCAGAATAATGCAAATCTTAAAAATTCAATAACTCCGTTATTTGTTATCCGATTTTGATGAAAATTCCATCATTGTGCTCTGTGAATTTTACTATACTTATTTAGAAATGAATATCTTCAGCCTGGAGTATCCCTTTAAAGCTTTTTAACTTGTTTATGGTGCGATGGTGAGACTATATTATATTGATTTTAAAAGAATCATATTTCGAATTTTCATTACACAGTGATTATCGATGATTGACTATTGAAGTAAGGTTGAAGTAAAATACTTACATCACTTTTCTTTGCGTCATCTTCTGTCTTGAATGTGATAAATGCATCTTGATTGAGACAAAACCATCTCTTCTTTACACTCTATGAATTAAAAGAATATAATATCAAAATGAAAAAAAGAAGATTAATGATACAAAGTCAACAAATTACATGAAAGGAAAACAAAAATCATTGCCTAAAATATAAACGCTTCTCGGAATCTCGGTCATAGATAATGATTATGACATTACAATCGGGAATTACTGACGGACATTGCAGATAATGTCATATGATGCTGAAAATTTATGTTTTTCATGGAGCCTTAATTGAATTCCTTCGCAGAATTTCAAAATGTGGTTTGTGAACTTAATCGTTTGCGATTATTGTAAAGCATGGCATTCCCAATTATATATTTTCTTTCATTGAAAGGGGGGATCCAACATTGATAATGAACTGATTTATGTTAATGGGGAAAATTTGAATGGTAAAAGTTTGCGGACCAAGAAAAAGAAAATTATTGATATTTCAAAAATTTTGATTATTGCGGCGAGTGGTCACCTGTGGTACATAAGGACAACTCCCGATTACTAGTATTAGGAATTTGTGATTGTTTAAAAAAATCTTTCCCCTGGGGGCAGTAATTAGTGTTACTTTGAAAGCATATTTTTTATTGTTAATTGTCATCAAAGAAAAATATAATTCTGAGTAAAACTCTGGACAAAGACGACTTGTGTTTATTGGAGCGAAAGAGGAGCACTTGTCCTGTAATACTTTACATCATAGTGACATCATTGCAGCAAATTTAATCCCCGTTGTGATATTAAAATTTACAACTTTTGAAATATTTCACATTTCTTTCAATGACTGTCCGGAGTTGTTCAAATTTTTACCGAGATGACCAGTTTCTCTGTTGTTGCCACCCCCCCCCCCCCCCCTTAACAACATTTCACCTGGACTGGATTCACTTTCGGAAACTCATTGAACATATCAAGTTAATTAAGTCAAATACACATCTCCGATCAAGTCTGAATGAGACCATTTATTTCATCATATAAATTTTCTCCCACTTTAGAATCATATATGTATGCATAGAATTAATAAGGGTTTGCAGTTTCATAACAATTGATTTTTATTTTAAAGAGCAATCGATAATTGTGCCATTATTCATGTAAGTCAAATTACAGTTTGTTTGTTTTTTTTTATTAATTTTTTATTATGTTGACCAATTATTTTGTTGAATCCATTGTCTGGATATTGTTTTATTTTACACACTGATATTCATGATAATGGGTGCATGGAATTATACATGTAAGTTAATTGAAGAATGAATTAATTAATACAGATAAGCAACAAATCGACAAGTAATTTTAGGGAATTCTGAAAACATGAATGCCACGAATGTCTGTTTCTTTATATGTGTTTTCTTTCGGTTGTTGTTGTTTGTTTATATTTTCGCACGAGCATTTGTGATTGTGTAAATACTGCTTGCTTTTATATGAGCACGTGCAAATCATTCCTTGTCTCATTATTCATCTTAAGGTGAAGGTCAATGGTTCCGATGATTAGTAACTCAGTCATAACTTTGAACATGAAGACGTTCAAGATTGTGGTGTTTGATGAAGGTGCGTTCACACTAGACACATGATGACAGTGAAAAGGCGGTCTTTGACGTAACTGGGCCGTAGTCATGGTAACACTACTCAAGTCAATGTTAGAACACTGCTGTGAACACATTGTTTGACCTATGTTATTTCGATCAAGGTTAATTTATCAATTATTATTGAATTTTTACAAATCAAACAAACCGTTTCGATGAGTTCACAGCTCACAGAAATGGTTATATGATCGCATAGAAACTTATACTTCTTAAAATAATATGCTTTAATAACGGTTTGCTAGTATTGGGATAAACGATTCACTATACATGTAGTTTCTATTATTATTCTCAAAAGCGCCTGCAACCTTTAATATGATTAATCAGTAAGTTAAGTGGCTGGAGCGGCACCAAAGGGGGCAGGGATGATCGCCCTTAATTTACATGCTCAAGTTTTTGAAGTATGCATTGGGACAGAAGAGAGAAATAGCTATAGGAAGAAACGGGAAGAAAGAAGAAGAGTGTATAAAAAGGAAAAGTTTGGGCAGTGTAACTCTATAAATACCCTTATTACATTAGAGGGGGAATGACATCACCTTTTTGGCCCCCCCCCCCCCCCCATCATAATCCACTGGTACTACCCATGTCGTTCTTATAAACCTGTTTTCGTTTTCTTCAAAGATAACATGAGTGTATATAGACATAAAATACCATAGTCGTACTATCATTACAAATATAGCTTTGATAGTTATACTATAAAAACAGCATGATGGTATAGACTGCATCTATTCGTTCTATTGTATGCCGTGATATTTATATTTTAGCAGGAAATAAAAAAATTACATTTCTTTACACCATGAAGTGGTTTTATCTATAATCTAAAAATTTATTAGACAAATTAACTCGAGGACGTTCATGTCGTTCTTATAAACTTGTTTTCGTTTTCTTCAAAGATAACATGAGTGTATAGACATAAAATGTCATAGCCGTATTCTTAGCTTTGATAGAAAAAACTATAAAACAGCATGACGATATAGGCTGCATCCACTCGTTTTACTGTATGCCGTGATATTTATATTATAGCAGGAAATAAAAAATGACATTCCTTTACACCATGAAGTGATTTAATCTTTAATCTAAAAAAATGATAAGACAAAATAACCAGAGGCCGGGTTAAATCAAACCTTTGGAATATCAAATTTTCGGAATAACGAGCTTTCACGAAATTCTCTTGATGGAAAAAAAATCCCAAAACAGGATTTGGTTCACATTTTGTACATAAAACGTGTGCTGTTGAAATAACAGCACGTCATTGCTTACCATTCAATGAAATACGATAAGAAAATATTGAATCTAACCTATCAACATTTGCAAAATGAAAAGAAACTAAATCCAGACTTGTTTGTTTTACCAGCTAATTATTTATCGCAGCGCAATATGGAATGTCTATATAGTTCATGTCTTGGGGGTACAAGACTACAAGTAATCATCAAAGTATCTTCTCTATAGAAATTGTTTACACCTTTCTCATTTCTTGGCCCCAAGATTACACCCCTGTTAAAGTCTTGTCACTCTCGATCTAAAACAATTTTCAAACATGATTCACCGCCCGGGTGTAGTTGCAGTCGTGACAAAGCGAATATCTTTGCCCGCCATGCCAACAACTATATGTAATGAGAATTATAGTTTGCCTGTCATAATACACTTGGCGAATTCCCTAATACCCAGCTCCCGTACTGTCATGATTTGAGCCACGATTCAAACGTCGTACTTAATCGTGGAGTAATCTTTTACCCTTTTTACACACGGTAAAATTTCCTTAACCCCGTACTATAGGTGGGGCTAAATTGCCATTTAGCCCCACCTATAGTACGGGGTTAAGCTTAGCCCACTTTCTTTTTACACAGCATTTTTGCAAAGTGGGCTAACCCCACCTTTAGTACGGGATTATTTGGCCCTGCAAAAAAGCAGGGTTATCCCAGCAATTGCGGTGCTAAGAGCGATAGTACGGGGTTAAGATTGCTAGTGTAAAACGAAAGTGGGCTAAGCTTAACCCCGTACTATAGGTGGGGCTAAATGGCAATTTGGCCCCACCTATAGTACGGGGTTAAGGAAATTGTAGCGTGTGTTAAAATGGTACGAGTGAAGTACTTGTACTACGAATGATCGACAAAACCACTAGTCCGGGGTTAGCGAGTTTCGTGTGTGAAAAGCAAGCATTCCTTATCCGGGGTTAGCAATAACAATTTGGCATGTGTAAAAAGAAAAAAAAAATAGTACGGGGTTAAGGATAGTACGGGGTTAGCGATAGTCCGGGGTTAAGAAAATCCTGTGTAAAAAGGGTAATATTGATCTTATCCGATCGTATCAAAAGATATCAGATCAGTCGTGGCAATCGTAATGATCGTTGAAAAAATTAAATAGTTCAAAAATTCTTGCGATCAGTTACCAAAGGCCAATCGTGGCTTTCGTAAAGGATCGCATGCATGCAGAGGGAACGGGGTAAAAGAGCAAGTAATGTAAAAATGGCAAACTTTGCGGCGTGAATCATAATTTCATGCTTTTTTCCATTTTATAGGCTTGTGTCGAATTTTCTTTCGGGAATTTCTTTTTAAAAACTGAAGTATAAAAAATGTTTACATTATTATATTTTATAAGCCTATATATATATAATCTGCAATACGATCAATTATTCTTTGACACCATGTTTGAAGAATCACTTCACGAAAGCTATATTAGAGTCACGAGGAAATTGATTGTTTATGATAATGGATCTGTTGAAGAAATTAATCGATGATTACTTTACACACTTCTATATACGTTAAAAATAGAATTTATATTAGACAATCATAAAAACGCTTTGTATGAAAATTATTATTTTCCTGATAACACTCACCTCCAAGCACACAGAATGCATAAAATTATGAAATAAGGATCGAACACACACGTAAAAATGTGATTTAAAATATAAAATAAGTGAACAATAATAATTTTGGCTTTATCATTATTCTCGTGACGGCATTAGAACAATTATTTTTTGTACAAAGTCTCAGTACAGTTTAGCTGATTGACTCATGTTGTGCCGAATACGTCACAGCGCTTGCACTAAAACGTGTTTTGTTTTAAAGTGAGATTGACATTATTGGCTTCTGCTTATTTCAACGGTTTACTTCAAATTCGCCTAACGCCAATTCGTCCAATTGCCAACTCATCTACTATCGTTTGGTCTATCATCAGTTCGTCCACTATCCACATGGTCTAATTGCCAATTTGTCCACTCACCATTTCGTCTAATAGCCAGTTGGTCCAATTGTCATTTAGACCATATATCATTTGGTCTTATTGGACTAAGTGTTAATTGTGCAAAATGAATGAAAACGAAATGGATATTAGACCAACTGGTTATGAGACGAAATGGTCATAGACGAAATGGATTAGACGAAGTGATGATTTGACCAAATGGTTATTGGACGAAATGGTTATTAGACAAAATGTTGATGGACGGAATGACATTAGACTAAATGAAATTAGACCGTGTGATTAAACATCACTTTCTATCATTCATTGTTCAACCATTGTGAGTGGACGAGTTGGCAGTAGACGAAATGGCAATTCACCATTGCAACTACTCGGTTTTTGTGATTGATTAATTTGGGAATCATGATGTGGATATATTCATTCGTTACTTAACAAACACCTTTCATGAACAGCCCCCAAACAAAATGAAGATTAGTTATTCATAAAAAGAAAGGATACGGGAAATGATCTTCCGATGAAAGTGATTTTTAAGAAATAAAACTCATACTATTGCAAAAAGCTTCTAAAGTGCAGGGACATTTTTTTCAAACATCAATTTCAGAACTGAATTGTTTCGTGAGTTTCCTGGAATATCAAAAGTATAGAAAAGACTTATAGATATCAAAATGCTTTAAAAGAAGCATTGTTTACACACAAAACTTAGTTGGAAACTATGGTCTAGATTCGTTATTTTTTCTATTATGAATTTAAACAAAAATGCAGCGCATGGTCACGGAATTGGAATCGTATTATGGAAGGATATCCTAAAATTGTAATAATATTGTAAATTTACAAAACATTTGCAGGTGAGGATAGACCTTTTTACGTGATTTTACTCTGGGCAAGTTTTAGTGACGTAATTTCATTGGGGGCTAACTGCACTATGGAAAATTTTTAAACAGTAAGAAATGACCCCAAACCATTTGCTCAAAGAAATTTTGTCCATGGTTATGTGACGCGCCCCCTTCCCCGGGGTGCCTGCATGGGAACAGAAAGGTTTCTGCTCCAAAAATGAAGGGGATCGCATGAGATTTGGGTCAAATCTCTAAATTTCCAAGGGGTGATGCGAATTGTATAACATAAACAGCACACATGCCTCCCAAGGTCATGATCTCCCCTCCCAGGTCTCCCCTCCCCCGCCCAGGAGCAAGTTTTAGGTTGTATCTCCAATTGGAATATGGTAGCTAGCTGTATGAAAATCATGACAACTTTGCGACATTAGCGTCCCTGTATGCCCCCTCAACCCCCCCCCCCCCTTCCTGAAAAACGGAAGAAACTTCCCCATCGTTGCTTTACCAAAGATATTGAGTGATATAATGTCTTGGCTGAACAGAAATCTGAGTGACTTTACAGGATGGGCTGACTCAGACATCACTCTCTCCCTCGGGGAAGGAGCCGGAAGCTACTCAGCGAGCTACCGGCGATGTGACTCGTCTATGCGTCCTCGTGAATTGCACGTCTTTATCAGAAGTCTATACTGTAAGCTGTTCAAAGCTTTTGAGAACTGTTTGACAGAATTTGGAATGACAGACAATTCGAGCGGAGTGAGCTGATGCGACGTGAGGCTAGATTTTCTGGAAGAACCATTTCCCTGAGGAAGAACAATCATTAGACCCAGTTCTAACTTTATGCTGCACTTGACCTAAATTTTAATTATTCAACACTTGAAATAATGATGGCAATCAATCGTGACCATCAAGAACGACATTCGAGTCCAGGATTCCATGCCCCGATGCTCTATATATGCACACAAAACACTCCCTGCGGAGCAAAATACCATGCTCACATTTCGGTTCACACGCTATACCTGGTTGCCAATTTAAGCACCTGGGTGAGGACTCCTTCTCTTGAAGGGGACTTGAACCTCACCCTTGTAGTCTAGATTGATATACCTCTGCTGTCGTTTTTATATGCAATGCCACTTTCGAACTAAAACACTATATAATAACACCAATGTAGGCATATTTTGATGAACTGAAAATATAAATTGTCAATAAATATATTGGGGTTAGAAGACTAAAGGCCATCGACCCGATTTTTTACAAAACATTTTAGGATTTGATGCTAATACTGCATGAGACATGGAATATCTTACTGTGTAAATGTTCTAAATCGTCTTACGAATACAATATATCTTCAAATATGTAACTATACTATCACACTTATTATAATAAAAGTGTATTTAATATCTAGTCGTAATGACGTCGTAGCAATCATACGATTGGCTACGATTTGAAAATAATTTGGCCTTACTACGTAGTTCCCACTGCCACGATTTGCGCCACAATTCAAACAGCAATCTTACTCGTGGAGCAATCGAAGTGATCTTATCAGATCGTGTCAGGTCATTTCAGATAAGTCGTGGCAATCGTATTGATCGTAGAAGAATTTTGAATGGATCAAAAACTACTGCGATCAGTTACGAAAGGCCAATCGTGGCTTTCGTAAGGGATCACACGGCATTGGGAACGAGGTATTACTCCAAAATAAAAAAGCTTGCAATCATCCAAAATTGTTATATTAGTATTCTTTCAGCTTATTTAAGCCTCAAATAAAGAGATACATTTCATTATAATTTTCAGAAAATGAATAAAATGTGATTTGTTTCAAATCGGATCGTGGACTGGTGGTAAGATGTGCGGTGGCCGTGGTAATAAACCATTATATAATTTTACTTAACCAAACGATGGTTAGATCAAACAGTGATAAATATAATATGCTATCTCAACCACATCTACTATTTTAGGTCTATAGATCGCCAAAGAAATTTCCTTTTCTGATTAATCTGTTGCCATGATACTAGTAATTTGATTATTGCAATCTCTTGGTTTGAGGTTATGTCTTAGCAAGTTATATTAGCAATCGCATTCATTTGCCAATTAAATGAAATACTAGTACAAGATAGGTCAATAAAAAAGGGTGCTGATACAACGCGTTTCAACTCGAAAATGAGCTTGCTCGAGATACAAAAACTTCGATGAATAACGACCCGAGGGGGTTTATTCCTATGAAAATTATTTTCGACGCTTATACATTTAAAATGCAGATTAGAGCATATCCTTTAATTACAGGTAAAACATATTTCACGATCGAGGGTTTACCGTCAAAGGAATAATTCCCAATAAACCGTGGTTTATTTTTAAATTCGATACCAACATGCATGAAAAAACTACTACTAAAATGCTGTCGAAATTATACGACTTACGTGTTCCACACTTTTCTGCCTCACTCTACCTGCTCGTGTTGTCGAATCTCCTCATTAATGATATTTTACACCATAAAATCTACATTCATTGATATCAATACTGGGCCCCGTATTACAAAGAGTTACGATTGATCCATCTCAATTCATCAATCCCAACTGTATGGAAGTCCATCCATGTCATGATTTATTCTAAAAGCAATTTGCACCATCTCCTTAGTAAACAACTTGAATCACATTGAATCTTCAAGAGAACGATGAATGTACACTCGAAAAAAAAAGGTTTACCCAATTTGGATAAAATGGAAACATGCATGTTGGTTGGGTAAAAGGATACCTAATATTTTGTAAATTTTACGCAATGTTGCATATGGGGTAAAAAAAAATACCAAGCAAACATGCATTTTCCTTTCTACCCAATATTGGGTAAAATTTTACTCAGTGTTTTTAGATTGTAAGGATATACATCATATCTAGAAAATATTTTGGACAAATTTGCATTTTAAATGTTGGCGTTGCTGGCCATCCTTAGTTGTGGTTGATCGAATCAAACGCAACTTTTTGTAAGACGGGGCCCTGGCGTATGAACTTTGGGCACCCTCCCCCCCCCCCTAGTTCCAATAAAAAGAAAAAATCAAAGAAAATCAAAGCAAATAATATTTTGTGTATCCTTCGTAAAAATCCTTCACAATTTTACTTTCATTTCAAATATTTTTTTTGTCCCACAGAGTCCTAAGCCATGTCCACGCTACCCCAACAAAATTTTGGGCTTATTACGATATATTATTGGTATATCTTTTCAATCTCGAAAACTATTTCTAAATTGATTTATGAACCACTTAAGGGTGAGCAAAGTTTGTACTGAGATCCGCGTGCATGGGATGCAAGAAGGGCAATTCCCGAAAAGCACGCAGCATGATTACGTCACCGCATAGGACAATTATCATTCAAACGAATTTCCACTCGTAATCAAGATAATTGGATCTAATTGCGTGTCGGATGTTCCGTTATTCAAGAACCGTTGATATTTCCTGTCCTAAAGACATACGATAGAAGTGGCATTTAGTTTCTAACGGGAAAAAATCGGAGGCACGCCATTGATATAGGCCTATTACCAAATCAAGTTGTGTCGTACCGTTTGCATATAGCGGGATATAATCTTCCCCCCCCCCCACGTTTTCCACAGCAAGCAGGGGCGGTGTCCGGGTATTTTTATAAAAGAGGGGCACAAGAGGACCTACATTTTTTGTTACTTTTCAATTCAGAAGTATAGGTATTGTAGATCCTCGCCCAATCCTCTCTTTACAATAATTTTTAAGTTTTTTTTTTTTTTTGGGGGGGGGGGTGTTCTTGCCCTCTCTTTTTTCTTCTCTTATTTCAGTTGCATTCATGCGTGAAAAGAAAAAAAATTATATTGGGTAGTCCGGCGCCCCGCTAGCCTCTCTCTCTCTGCGGCACCATCCCTGAGAGTAGTGAGGAATATTATAATTCCAGGTAATGTACGATAAATTAAAAAAAACTCAAATAAAACAAGTAGTTTTCTCCCCTTTCTTATCACGATGATTGTGTCTCTGCCCCGTCAGGTTTAAGCTACAATCTCATATCCGTCTTTGTTATATTTGCTAAAAAGTTGGACTTGGAACTGGAGAAGGGGATGACGTGAAGAGAATCTATTCCAATAACATTTCAGGAAATGCAAAATCTGGTTTCCAGTGGGCCTGCGTTGATAGCATGACTATACGTCCCAAGTACCCTCCCCATATCCCCACCCCTTCTATATGGAGTGATTTTAGGGAAGTGGATTTTGACGATCTTCGGCAGCATCTGATTTATCAAAATAGATAAGGGACTGACTCAGTCTTTCGAAAAGTCATTTTTCGGCATATTGTAGAAATACATGATATAATTATGGAAAGCAAAGGAGAGAGAGGGGGGTTATGTGACATGTTGTGTTTAAAAAGGAGGCGAGAGTGCGAACAATTGATGAGAGAGAGAGAAAGAGAAGATGAAGATAGAAAAATAGGGAATAAGGGTGGGAGAGAGAGAGAAAGGGAAAGGGGACTGTTAGGAGAAAATGATGAAGAAATCAAAGTAGGATAAGTGAAAGACGAATTGAATTGAATTGAAATGAACGATGGATTTAAGAGCAACTTGCGAGAAAATACAAAAAAATGAAGGAGAAAATTTCTGGGTATAGTGAGGTGTTATATCATGAGAATATTCAATTCAATTCGTTTTACTCAATCATTTTTAAAATCAACAAATCATACATGATTAACGATTTTAAGTAAAATGTAAATGAATTGGGTGGCCCTTAAAGCAAAAACCATACAGAACTGAGGTTTGTGAAAATAATATATGCTTTTCTTTGGTTGTTTCATATCTGGTATACATGCAAAAAAAAACCTTCGCACTTTAACATGTATAATAATGTTGCAAAAAAACAAAATTGTAAAGTTCTGACCATAGGCATGATAGAATTATGCTTTTGAAAGTACTTAAAATCAAAATATATCAGACGTTAACCAAACTTGACAAGATTAGCAGTCGTAAATCGCAAATCAATAGATTCAATGCTTTTTACACAATATACTGCATTTTATTGATATGTATAATGAAAAATACAGTTTGAGTATGTTTGATATAACAGTATGTCCCAGCCAAAAGAGTAAACCAATTTTCAGTATTATATCCTGATCATCAAATATTTATATTGGTTTCAAATTGTACAATAATAGAATGAGTGACAGCTCTTCTTCAATGTGAAAGCAAAATCTTTAAGATGGATCTGTCATTCATGGTAGATTATAAGCTTAAAAAACTAAGGCCTGACGGAAATGATTATACCAAAAAATCATCGAATCCTGAATAAATTAGGCAATTTTTCCACCCAACTTGATTTTGACATCGAAATTTCAAAATATTCTTGCTCATGACTATCTTGTATGTAAAGTAGAACTAAACTCGTAAATTATACTAATAAAAAAGGAAATATGAAAAACAATTTGCCTATGCTGGAAACAATAATCGAGAACCATTGTTTGTTTTTTCGAGGACGAATTTCGCTGTTGCATAATTTCATTTCAAGCGTGACGCACTTTTTTTACATGCATGCTAAAGTACATAAATGTTTTATTTGCTGATAGAACGAATTCACATTCTATAAACATTACAATCATTCAATGTTTTACGTCATGTTCATATTATGGTTGTATTGTCTTTATATTTATGGCTGATATGCACATTGATGTTCTTTTCTTGAATGAATTACTTTTTTAAGATAAGCATGACAAACGTATCACCTGGTGAATATGTTCCATTATGGTCTATATTGAGAAAGGGAACAGAAAGAGAATGGTTTAACGTGACAGAAAAGAACGACGAAAAGATTAAAATATACGCTTCGATTCTAAAAGAAATAACACTTTGGATTTATGGGTAACTGGGGAAAACCTTTTCTTTATTAGTTATTACAAAATAATAAAGTATAGAACGTAAATTGAAGGAGAATCAAGTCATTATTGGAAGAAGGGATAATAACGATCCACGTTATTCTTTTTATCTTGTTAGGGAATCAACTAACTTTAAATAATTTAAGACAAGACGAGATCAAAACCCTTGTAATGACGTCAATTTACCAGCAAGACAAGAAGCCAATGGTATATCTACAATCTCCCTCATTACAGGGATATCCTAAACTCTTTCATCTACGCACTCTGAAAATTCCCTCTGACGTATGCGCCAAAAAGGGATAAAATAAGAGGAAAAATTCGCCTCACCTTAGCAACCCCTTTTTTCCGTTGAAGATAGCCTTGCCGATAGGTCTCCAGTTCTTGTTCTTTGCCCGTATTCATGACTGGCTGTATCTCAACGGGCGAAACAACAAAATGTGAAGTTTCAACAACTGTGCGGGGACATGACTCGAAAAAGGCACAAAAATCAGGTGTTGCCTGCGTCACTAAGAGGTGTTAGAAAGTGAAGTCTATCAGTTGACTGCACGAGTATCCAAACTGTAAAGTATATTCCTGTACAAGAGCGAATTTTATAAAATCCCCGCAGTCCACTCGAGCAGTTGTGAAGCTTTAAAGAGTTCCAAAGTAAAAGCAATCCTCTGAGCTCAATCGTCAGTTAAAGGGACCTGAATAATAGAAGAGAAAAAACGTAACGAAAGGATATATAACGTTCACGATTTGATCAAAATAAATCGACTTTTATACTACAGGGTAGGAAGTAATTATTCAGTTTAAAGGACTATTTTTCAGCATTGGGGCTATATTCTTTTTATTGGGGGCTACATTTTGGGGCCGTGCCCCAAAGGGAATGCACAATTGTGATAACATTTTATCTGTATTTTATAAATGTATATTTGACTTTGTAATTGGGTCGATATCATTGGCTGTAGAATGATCGCTGAACAAAAGTTCTTGAAAGAAAAAAATTAGTCTAAGGAAGAAAGAGCGGAGATAAGTGAATGAAAATCGGCTTAGAAAAGTGACACAGAATGATGAACATAAAAGGAAATCTTTTCGAGGAGAAATACCATGCAAGAGTTTATTATCCCTTATTGACTTAGTTGAATCTCCCTACTCCATTCTATATCCGCAAAATTTTTCTGTAATCATACCATACAAATACATATAAGAGAGATAAAAAGATGTGTAACCATTTTGTTTTGCTGTAGATTTGATTTCGTTGCAATTTTGAGAATGAAAATAATGTATTCTATACTCCATGCTCTGACCCATGCGGATCACAGGAGCTATACAGTATATATAATTACCAATATCAGAAGGATGATTCAAGACTAAAACTCTGACAGTACACTTTAAAATGTAATTCATTATCACGATAATAACGGAATCAAAAGCGGAAGTTGTAGCAAGAAAATTATTAAAGGTGTGACGATTCGAAACGACTCCGCCATGTCAACGGGCTTTTATTACGGAACAATACATTTGAAATGGGAATTTCCCCATTCGACCATTGTTACATTGGCGATTAGGCGATGTAGACTCTAAACATCTCAGTTTTGATATTTCATTATAAAATGATAAAATGCTTTGTGCAGTGCCCTTGCAGGAAATGAAAAACACGAACACTCACAAAATTGCTGTATATTTATTCCAAGTCTGTGGATAGCCATGAAAATTACTCTACCGAAAAAAACCCAACAATGAAAGAAAGAAAATACCTATTCAATTTGTTTGACTTGTCTGACGGAATCATACTGCCGTGAGCTCTTGAAAACCAACCTTTGTACGCAAATAATGATCAACCGTGCTTCTTTCGTATAGGACGAAAATAGAAGCTTATATGTTGCACTGATTTCGTGTTTCATGATTCTTCTTTTAAGGTTAAGGTTGTAACAGCATCTTGTCTATTTGTTTATCTGTATATTAACAGAAAATTGTTAATATACAGATAAACAGATATATAGATTTTTGTCGGTTGCATGACTAGGCTAAAGAATACTATGTGATCATGTAGATATGCATTCCAGCAAACGAAATATGCCTATTTTGGTGCTAACTTGATCTACAAGTTGCGAATTTTCATTGAGGAAATCAAATTCATGGAAATAATTATAAAAATGTACGTTTTATGATCTAGAAACTCGCTATATTTTATCGGCCTACAACCCTCAAAAGGTTTTCTTTTTTAATTACATTACCGAAAATTGTTAAAATAACATCATCCAATATAAATTATATAGAGACTAGCTATTAAAACTTACGGAATAGTACTTTTTAATTCGATAATGCCTGTCTTTTATATCTCCAAGTTGAACCTCCTTCCGAGTGAGATATTCCAATTTCGGTCAATCCATGCACCTATATTCGATCTATCTCCGAGTTCTTCTGAATCCGAGTTTCGAGTGGCAGCTTCAACAAGCTCAATCGACCAAAATAATACACCTGTTATGGAATATGGCGCGTAGAAGTATGATAAGACGTACGGACGACGAACTTCGCAGTCCGCGCGAATAGTGAGCACTTGCATGATGGCGCCACTTACAGCGTGGATGCGTTCACTTTGATTCATTTGCCACCTTTCGCAATCCTCAAGGACGCTAACATTAGGGTCCCCTAACAGAAAAGTTGACGCTCAATCATACACTTGATTTTTAAGATAATTGATTGTACATTATAGTCAATACAATCAAACGTAGAAAACTGCTCTACAATCAATGCTAAGATTTGTGTTACAGGGGGGTTACAGGCCCTACAGATCTGCTTTTCGTGTGCAAAATTCTTTCCCGCGACACCCGCGCGCCATACATGCATGTATTACGACTGATGGCTGGAGATATTCGAAATGCATGACCTAAACTAGAATATGACATGGATAAGAAAGTGGTTTTTCAAACAAATCGAGATACATATTGAGTGAGGAAAAACTTACTAAATTAAGGCTTAGATATAGATCATTACAGTCCATCGAATCGATATTGCATTTAATGTGGATTATTGGTGGATGACTGGCAATTGATTCCATGGGTCAGATCACCTCTCCAGCCGAACCCATTTCGCATATGTACACAGCGTATGCAATACGTTTGAAAATGCGGGTTTCTTTTGTTCACTCCTTCTACACAAACGATACGCCTCTAGCACACGATGTAAAGGGTATTATTCAATTCAATTCAATTCATTTATTTTCCATTAAAAACTCAATCAAAATAAATACATACAAATTAATTAATTATGTTTTACTTTCCCCAGAAATAGGGGGTTAGATTCAAATTCCGGGGACCACTTCCATTGATGAGTGGATACCAGGCACGATCATGGGGTTTCGAAAAGTACCCTAAACAAGGGAAGCAAGTATTTTCCAGATTATGAAAATGCATCTTTTAACAATTATTTGGCTTGTGAAACCCTACAAGTCATTGGAAATATATCCCTTTTTTCAGTATTTTAATCATCGTTTTGACACCTTTATAACGTTACATAGGCCTATACGTAACGTACTTACCCACTCTTTCCCTTTTTACGCGTTGTTGCGCCTGGTATCCACTCTTCAATAAAAGTGGGCCCCCGGGCGGCCTCTCGAGCTCTGGGAGGAACCAAATGTGGATTTGGAAAGTCGTCCTAAATCGGATATATCGCTGTTACCATAGTAGCAACCCGAATTTTGTACACGAAACGCAAATTGAATGTTTCCGTTCCAGATGCGAAACGAAAAAAAAATCTCATGTCACACTATTTGCATTGCAGGACAGAGTTTTACGACCATGACGACGGGCCCAAAAGTCTCTTCCAAAATCAACTAACGTCGTAAGCGTTCGCGTTCTTCCAACGAAAGGTCGGGATTGATTCACTGATGGGGTTTTATGTGAGGAAATTGGGACAAGTACCCCAATCGAAATTTCTGTCCGGAAAAAAAGAGGGAAATGGTTGGGGTAGGAATTAAAGAAAACGAAAAAGGAGAGGGAAAAAATAAAAAATAAAGAGAGAGAAAGAAAGAAAGAAAGAAAGAAAGAAAGAAAGAAGGAAAGAAAGAAAGAAAGAAAGAAAGAAAGAAAGAAAGAAAGAAAGAAAGAAAGAAAGAAAGAAAGAAAGAAAGAAAAAGAAAAGGGATTTATTTCCTATCAATTTCTGATTGTATTCCCTCTAGCTTTTGCTTTCTTTTCTAGTCTATATCATTTCTTTCTCCCTTCCTCCCTTTCTGTCTTTCTTCCTTTCTTTTTTTCAATCATTCTTTCTTTCTTCCTTTTTTCTTTCTTTCTTTCTTTCCTTTCTTTCTTTCTTTACTTTCTTTCTTTCTTTTTTTCTTTCTTTATTTATTTCCTTCCTTCCTGTCTTTCTTTCTTTTTTTTTCTTTCTTTCTTTCTTTTCTTTCTTTCTTTCTTTCTTTATTTTCTTTCTTTTTTCTTTCTTTCTTTTTCCCTTTTTTTCTTTCTTTCTTTCTTTCTTTCTTTCTTTCTTTCTTTTTTCCTAGTCTTTCTTTCTGTTTTATGCACTCCTCCTTCAACTCGGGACCGTTCGATTCCTTCCCGCTATAAAAACTTTATTTCTCTTTGATTTACCTTTGCTAATATTGTATGCCTACTTGCAAATTTTCAGGCAAAATGTTTATATATTTTAAGCGACAAACAATGATTTCACGAAATGACCACCCTCGATCGAGCAGCAAGGTGCCTGAATTGTTTAAAACTTTTGAGGCGAAATGTTAAAAACATATTTTCATCTCTACTAAAAAATACATTGATTGAAAAAAAAGATTAAATTTTATCAACAGAACTAAAGTATGGTGAACAACTATTTATATATTGCCTACACCACGCGCTTTCTGTGTAAGAAAAAAAATTCTGACGGCATGCATGAAGCTAAAGACCAATAAGACAGCTGGCAGCCGTCTGTTTCGAGGAGTCTATTTTTTTTCCTCGTACACAGACGGCTCGCGATCGCGCAGCCGCCATTAGGGGGTTAACAATGCAAAATCCCCCCAATGGGCTCATCGATTTTTGTCTCTATTTCATAAAAATATACATAAAGAACTGGGCCAAAATAAAGATTATTATTCCGTTTTGGTCTGAAATGCACCAAAACGGGGAAAATAAACTTAAAAGGGGGAAAAACAGTGACTTACTTCGGCAGTCGCTCAACTCCCACTTCCCTGTATCAGATCGAGTTAGAACTTCGGTCTCTGTAATTGGTGAGCGGAGCCAACGGAGTTCAGCGGAACAACTAAACCAACCAATAAAACAGAGACCGAAGCTTTTGGTCTAAAGACCAATAAGCCTGTGTTTACAAAATATAATAGCGATATCTTATCTGTAGAAGGTAGAGATATATTTTGAAAAATGAAATTATGCTTTTAACATGGATGAATGAATATGTGTGCTACAGGCACTCAGCAAAATAATAGGGGGCGACCCCGCCCTATGATTATTCAAGTCAAGGAAGGACAAAGAAAATTAAAAAGGAAATGGATGAATGAAGAGCATCGTTTCAGCGTCATAAAGTCAGTTTTTAACAATAGAGGTCTGTCAGATTTTTAATTTATTATAATAATTATTTATATAATTATTTATTTATTCATTAGTTTATTCATATATTTATTTATCTATTCATCTATTTATTTATAGCAGGGCCCACTGGGAGAACAGTTTTCGGAAATGAAGTTGCTACCCTGCCGTTATTATTATTATTATTATTATCATTATTATTATTGTTGTTGTTGTTTTTGTTGTTATTATTATTATTATCATTATTATCATTATTATTATTATGAGTATCATCATTTTATTATCATTATTAAATTAGTAATATTATTATTGCTATCATTATTATTATCATTATCATGATCATCATTTTTATTATTATTATCATTTTTAATATAATTATTATTATCATTATTGTTATCATCATCATCATTATTATCGTCGTCGTTGCCGTTGTTGTAGTTGCTGTTTTAGTTGTATTTGTTATTTTCTTTTTTCACCATAGAGTGCGTATAGAACTCTGTGTTTGTCACTCATCAAAGGTAGATCAGTGATCTAATCTTCAATATTGAAGGAGGCAGATAATTACAACCCCAAAGAAGAAGTGATCACGGAATATAATTGTTGTTGTTGTTGAATATGATGGCGCTCTTCAATCTCTCCAGATTATACGCGCCAGTCACTTTCGTAAGTAGGACGTCGTCGGCAAAGGCGATCCATACGACGTTAAACCATTGGTGACGATTATATGACATATTAAAGGGGAATCCAGCCTTGGCCATACAATGTTGTGTTGGGAAGGAGAAAAATAAATTAAAGAGAATAGTGAAAGTTTGAAAGAAATCGGACAAGCAATAAGAAAGTTGTAGCTGCTTTAAAATTGAGATCACTAATACTATGTAGATTTCAAATTGGCAATTGGGTAAGTAAATTATGACAAGGGGCAATGACAACTTTCCCATAGGCCATGTACTTTATTATCAGGGATTTGTGGTTTTCTCCTAAGTACCCATTCCCCTGGGGCAGTAATCTAAATATAACCCAGGTAGTATATTGTTTTATGTCCTCATGAAAGAAAAATATAATTTGAAATAAAACTTCTTGGAAAAATGACATTTTAGCCATAATATGTATTGGAGTACATGGAAGAGTAGTCCTTGCCTTACATCACTATGACATCCCATATGCGGCCAATTTGAAGTCTCCATGGGTATAGTGATTACCAATATTTACAAATTTTAAAAATTCATAACTTTATTGTTGTTTGTCCAATTTTGTTCAAACTTTCACCTATCAACTTGTTTGATTTTTCTTTTCCTTATAAATACAAGATTTTATTTGGGTTGGATTCCCCTTTAATATAGATTAGTCATCCATCCACCTATTATATTAGTAGGTCCTACAAGATTAAACATCTTCGAGGAATAATACTTCAATACAAATAGAGAAATTAAATATCGCCCGTGCTAAATGATTGTTCGTGAAAAAGGGCACACCAGCTAACCAATCGGCTACTATATTTATAGAATTTATTAAAATATTCGTCAAATAACAATTCAAATGTGATATCACATACAATTACACGTCCTTCTTATTCTTTTGTCTTGTCTTTTCTTAGTTTCTTATTAATACAATTTTTAAATCCTTCTTTTATGTCTTGTGTTTGAAAGAAAGAAAGAAAAAAAAAAGACACACACCTAACTGTAAAAACGGTTAGTGGCATATATAAAACATAGTAGTTCCCGTGTATAATCGGGATTAATTAACAATTGTTTAAGATTCGGGTCATTCATCTTAAGTTTATTAAACATAATGCGCGTCTCTCCTTTACATATTTTGAACAAAATAAAACATAATGTTCAATAGTCTCAAATTCTTTGCACACCTCACAGAGGCCGGAAGAGTGCTGTTTAATTTGAAACATATAATAGTTTAATTTGCACTTACCTACTGTGATTTGATGAAGGAGGCATTCCTCTTTCCGAGAAAAACCTTTTCTATATATGCCTGCTTAAAAACATTAATTGCCATGACATACCTCGGGACCACTAGAGGGCGTTAAACCATTAATCACAAACGCAGCACAGCTATCAAAATGGACAGAGACAGCGACTACCTTGGAAAATATCGTGCTATTTCTGGCAAACTGAAGAAGTGAGTAGATTCCATACATTCTTGAAATATTGAAAACAGACTTCTTTTGAATATGAACTTAATTTGATGTTTATTTAATTCTATAATTTTGTGTGGTAGCTAAGCTAAGCTTAGTATTTAGTAATGCTAATGGGCGTGTACAAATTGGCTGTTCCCACGTGTTTCTTTTTGTGTAATGTTGTCGGATCTTGGACTTGGTACTTTTCTTGGTACGGTAGTTAAAGATATTTTCCTTAAATTTTTAAGCTTATGATTAAACACGAATTTCTTTTAGCATGTTTACAATCCGCGAAAGTGTAGGTTGATGTTATGTCTTATATCCTCAAGAGTATGTGTGTCGAAATCAGAGCAAAATGATGACAAAAAATAGGCAAGTTCCTTAAAATAAATCGCAGCCTGTCATTATTTTGCAATTTGCATTGTTGGCTTGTTGCCATTGCCATTGGCTTCGGTTTAATTTATATTTGAATTTTTATGGAAAGAGCATTGATGATTTTTTGGTGTTTTTTTCCTCTTGATCTAGTGAATAAATGTTAGATTATGGGCAGGGTTGGGCGGTAAATACCGGTAGCGGTAATTACCGGTGGTAAATACCGTCCGGTAAATAAGATGGGCGTCCGGTAAATATGTAAAAAACGGGAAATATGATTTATAATTCTTTTTTTTCCAATAATTTTAGTTGTTTTTAACCTCAACAAATGAAAATAGTGTTCTGAAATAATTAGAATCACAAAACTCATAGTAGAAACACACAAACAGATAAAATCAATACTGCATACACGTACATACCCAAACACACATAGGATCTAAGTCCACACATACGTACACAAACTCAAATTATGTTCCTGGAAATTGAATAATCATATTAAAACATAAACAAATATTTCTCCCGGGGTTTAAATATTTACATGCCATTGTATCTCATTACAATATGATTTTTGTTTTTAAGTGTGAATAAAGCTCAGTATTCTACTGTATGTAAGGAGTTTTAGTGTGTACATGTATCAGTGTGTACTAGTGGTTGCTGGTTTTGAATTTTGATATTGCTTACAGAAAAAGATCTTTTCATAGCCTAAAAAATTACACAACTCGGATTATGCCATTTTTAATGTTGCAATTCTTTTAATATAACTTTTAAAAGAAGTTTAACAAACAAAGCAAACAAAAAAATTAAAAAGCATAACTTATACAAATGTACACAAAAGTGGAAAGAGGTGTCAAAAGTTGTTTCCTTTAAGAAATATAAAATGAATACAATAACAACATAATTGACATACTTTAGCTACTGAATGTTTAATGGGAAATGTAAAATAAATAACTTGTACAGTTTGTCATATTCATATTGATTGAAAGCTATTGTAAACAAATCAATCTTGGAGCACGCTCCATTGTTTCCCTTAACAATAGCTTCTCTTTTTAATCAGTCATAGTGAGATCAACAAAATTTCAAAAGAACGTCTGGTGCACATTGAGACAAGGACATCCTCGATATACATGTATGATGAAGAAGGATATAGCAGAGAAAGTGACATCAATGAGGATGACAGAGAAATTGAAGAATTTGACAATGAAAATGGGGTCCCAAATGTTTATGATAATATTTATGTATTTTGAAGCACATGGCATTTTGTTCATATGCCAATTTACAAGTTTATGCTCATTAATACATGTAGGCTACATGTAGGTATTTATGAATATGGTAATTATTGACTGACTTAATGAAGAACATCATATCTAAATTAGATGTATATTTGGGATCTTTTTAGTATTTTATTGTATTTTTTCCAGCATTTCTTGATAACAGACATAGATAACACCCAAACACAAACATAAACACACACACAAACAAACAAACACACACACTCTCGCACAAATGGTACACACCAGAGCAACCGAACTCACCACCTTTGTTTTTATGTTAAAAATTTGACAATCCCTATAGAAAAGTGAGTGGAAAATTATATTTCCCGGTATTTCCCGGTGAAAAGTGGTAAATACCGGAAAAAAGCGCGTCCGGGAAATAAGCCTCCGAAGCGGGAAATATGCCAACCCTGATTATGGGCACAATCAGATATTACATTTCCTATGCTTTGATTTATTTTACCAGGCGTTTCTTGCGCAAGCCAAATGTTGCTGAAGCCGCTGATGAATTTGGTAAGTAAAAATAAAACAATTTTATTAATCTGTATGCCATTTGCCCAAAAAAATTGAAGAATATTTAATGCCAATTCTTATTCATGATTACAACTTTTTCTTGGCATTCAAGTAATTTCAACTCCTATATTAAATAAAATATTTGGTAGAACTCAAGTTACATATATTAGGGAGAGGGGGGGTTGCTAGGGATTAATTCTAATCAGCAGTGAGTCAAGTCTCCTATGAAAACTTTCTACAATATTTAGAATACTGTAAAACAATGCCCTAGAAAAATTAAGAAGAAATCTAATGGTTGTACTTGTAGAGGTGATAAAACGAGTTTTGAAAAAATAAATCATTTAGTTCTTTCAAGGAGGTTTCAAATGAGATGGAGTAACAGCAAATAAAATCTCTCTGAACAAGGTTAAAAGCCGCCAGCAGAAAGTATGTCAGGCATGCATTTTGCTCAACATCTCTTGCAATTGTGTAGACAAATGATTCCCGCTTGACTCCGCAGCTATAGGCATGATAGGTCATACATAAAGGGAAATATGCTTTTGTGATGATAATTACTTTTTAGCCACATCTTGGTCTGGTTATATGTGTAGTACATAATTCGGAGGCATGCGAAAATAAATTATGCAATATGTCCTGAAATATGACTCAAATTTGCTCGACTGGCCATGTGCGGGCACTCATCTGGCATATACAGTAATGAACAACATTATTCTACAGACCACATTTGAAATTTTCATTCGCCGCAAACGATCGGAAAAGTGTTAAAATCTGGTTTCAGTAAAGGTCAAATTCTTTCTTTTTTCACTAATTGCAGGTTAATTGATATAATCTGGGCAAATATCTTGTTGTAATAGTGCTTGGTTATTGATGTTTTGTCATGCATGCAAATTTCAGTTTGTTTATTAATATGAAAGATGGAAAATTGATACAAATGGATATTTGTAAAATTTCACCCCTCTGCTTTCTTCACTGAAACTGGCGGCTTGAAGGCGGACATCAAAAGGTCCTTATTGCCGTTCTTTCTTTTGTGCTTCTTTAGAAATAAACAGCTGCTTGAATAAATTTGTTGCCTGTTGGAGCTCCAGTCATAGAATCTTCTTGGTTCTTTCAAATTATACTTATTTGGACTGCTTTGGACAGGGTTGGGCTCAATTACATTCTAAATACATTCCTAATTACATTCCAGAGATGATACAGCTACTTACCAGCTTCTAATAGACCAGTTCGTAGTTACTTCTGGGACAATTTTGGTCAAACGACCTTTCATTTCTTTCATTAAGATAGGTAGATTTCAAAGCAAGATATTACGTATGCATGCCTTACATAGCGGGATGAAGAAATTGAATAGACCAGGTGACTAGAATAGCACATCAATGAACACTCTATGAAGTTATTTGTTGCATTTCTACTTTGAATGCATACTAGAGGATGTTGTACAATGTACTTGGCAAACTGTGAAATATACCAGTCATTCGTGGACGCATTTTTTTGTGGATGTGAATGAAAAACACAATTCAAAAGAATATGTGAATAATCAAGACATCGAATTTGGTGCTTATCTCATTAAATTTTAAACCACCATGTCACTTTAGTACAAATGACCTTCCTCTGATCAGATCATGCGCAGAGTGGAACTACGAACTGGCTTATTAACATAACCTGCTTAAGCCAGCCCAATGAAAATTTATTGTCAAGTTGATTATAATCTTGTCATTAGCTAGCTTAAGCAGGTCATTGTAAGCTGGTAAGTAGCTGAATCATCTCTGGAATGTAATTAGGAATGTATTTGGAATGTAATTGAGCCCAACCCTGGCTTTGGAAACAATTTAGGTAGTATTTTCACATTTTTTCTCTTGTTTGTTGTTTTTTATTATTGAATGGATCATGTCACCTTTTCATTTTGTAGGTAACCTGGCTAAGGTGTTACATAATCAAGAATGTCCTTCCTATGCAGCTCTGTTTAGCCTTGCCAAGGCCAGGTAAATTTTTTCAGTTATCATTGATGTGGAAACATTGTCTTCTCAAGAAAGTGGATGATTCAATTTGGAGGCATAAATACAAAACACACCAAAACTAATTGAAATTTGGCAGTGTTCCTGTCTGAGATGATACCCCTTTTCAATGTGCTATCGAAGTATTTAAATCTCTTCATTTTTGTATTAGCTTATCATAACAGAAATGGTCCTAACACCACTATATGTGACAGAAGAAAGAACCACAGTATATTCTTGCATCAATGCATCCTACATGATCTACTTGTAGTTAAAACAGAGAGGAATTCCAGAATATAAGGTTTACCTTTGAGCATATGAGCCAATTGTTGCTAATACTATTCATTATTGATATTTCTTTTTTCTCTAATGTCACATATACGGTGTATAAACAGATGTGAACACACATTAGCAAACCACCCTGCTGAAGTGCATGCTCTTGTGGAAGCAGCCCATGAGTTCCTGGATGCTGAGTGGAGCGACCGGTCTATGCATTGTCCAAACTTTGAAGAGAATCTCTGTGCTGCCATCAACTGCTACAACCATGCTGTCAGGGTATGTTTCAATTACCACCAGGGGGGTGTTTCACAAAGAGTTCAAAGTGAATGAAACCTTTGGAACAAGTAAGCTTGTGTGCAAACAGAAAAATAAAAAAATAGATAAAAGAAAGTCTGAGAAAGTTATGAGCATTTGAATATTGCGATCACTAATGCTATGGAGATCTTCTCATTGGCAATGCAACAAAGATGTGTGATGTCACATCTGAATAATTTTTCCTTTGATGGACTATAAAACACCCCCAAAATGTATCTATTTGCTCTTTCGTATGGTAATACAAGCTCTTTATCTATAATGTATTCTTTGAAAAAAATCAGTATTACATGCCCTCCTATAGAAAGGATACATGATCTGTGATAGATATGATGAAAGATGTAAATTAAGTGAAATATATATATAGCGGGGTGGAAAATAGAGATTTGTTAGTTTTGGTAAAAAGTTTGTTTGCCTTCCATTGTTTACATTCCTTCATGTGTTGATTTCATTTGCTAGTTTTCCTGGGCAAGGCTAGCGCTTGGAATGTGGAAATGAAAGAATGCAAACTGGCTGGGTTGCTAGGGGTTGCTATAGGCTGTCATTGATTTAGAATTAGTATTTTTCGGGGGAATTGAATACCGAATTAGTCCAGCTGAACTTAAATATTTTTCCATTCTGCTTTTGATTTCCAGTTCTTTGGCTCGCTTGCATTCTTCAGCGGTTAGAAAGGAGAGAGTGAATGAACAGGTGAGAGAGATAACTGAGTTGTAAGATAAAGAGGTTCGTAGAATGAGAGAATTGAGTGAGAGAGTGGATGAGAGAGCTGTAATGGGAGTGTTTAAAGGGTGAGAGTCGCAGAGAGGAAAAGTTGATCTAGAGAGCGGTTGGGATGGTGGTAAATAGAGAGTTGCGTAAGAGGGAAGAATAATGGAAAGCCAAAGAACTTGGATTTGGAATCAGAATACGCACATTAATTAGTTCCGTTTTATACACTAATATTACGGGCGGATTAATTTGGCGCATTATGCCAAAAGTGATAGGCCCGATTTGGGGGAAGGGTTTTCTCGCCATGTGGTGGTTGAGCCAAGAAGGATAAAAGGGCAAGTGTTAAGTCCGGCGGGGTAGTTCTTTTCATTTACGATTTGTTTTGCTGCCGTAGGCCATGTCAGCTTAATTTTACTTAATTGTCGGTCGTCCAGCCCAGAGATTCAACGTATTAATTGTACCAACATATTGGTTGACGCTGATTCATAATAAACTCAATGCACAACTTTACTTCATCTCTTCGTTCCAACTTGTCATTTTGCGACTCCGTCTTGCTTTGTACGTGGGCAGCGCAAAACGGTGGGCGGCCACCGGCCGTCTCGCAAAGCTGTCCCGCTACATAAATACAAAAGTAATTGGAAAGTTGTTCCCATGTGACATCACACATCTTTGTCGCATTGCCAATGGGAGGATCTACATTACTATAATCTAAATTTCAAATGCTCATAACTTATTTATTCAATTTTTCTCAAACTTTTGTTCATCTGTTTCTTTGATTTTTCTGTTTTCGCACAAGCTATCTTGTTCCAAAAATTTCATTTTCCTTTAAGTATGATTTAGAGTTGCACTTAAATGTCCAGTTGCGTGCCGAATTAAAGGCATCCGACACAATGGTTAAATCATGCTAAGACGACCTGCGGTACTGCACATTAGTCGATAAGATTGCGTGTTGCATAATCCTGTGCGCATCAGCACTAACTAAGCATGATTTTAAGTGACACTTAAAATCTTTGTGAAACACCCCCCTCTCAGTCTCATCCCCCTATTGTCTCGCCTGTGTAGTCTCGTCCTATATTTTCCCATTTTATCTGCAATCTGTTTATCTCTTAACCTCTTGATCTACGGTGTAATTCTGATTTAATCCATTTGTGTTTCTAAAGACTGTTGGGTTAGCATATTTTGTTGGTTTAACACAACCTAGCCTATAATATTTGATGAGACAAACAAGTGATTGGCCAAACAGTCTTAGATCAAATGAAGGGAGATTAGAAAATTAACTTATTTAAAACATAATTTTGACAAATTCAAAATTTTGCCTTAGTGGGTTAATAGTGGGTTACACCAAGAATTATTGGACCAGCTTAAAGGAGAATGAAACCTTCGGAACAAGATAGCTTGTGTGAAAACAGAAAAACCAAAGAAACAGATCAACGAAAGTTTGAGAAAATAGGACAAATAATGAGAAAGTTATGAGCATTTGAATATTGCGATCACTAATGCTATGGAGATCCTCACATTGGCAATGCAACAAAGATGTGTGATGTCACTTGTGAACAACTCTCCCCATTACTTTAGTACATATTTCTCTTAAACTGCCTCTTTTATCACATCTATCAGTAGATCATGTGTTCTTTATATTGGAGGGCTTGTAGCGCAGACTTTCAAAGAATACATCATGGACAAAGAGTTTGTATCACCATAAGAAAAAGCAAAAAGATACATTTTTTAGGTATTTTATAGTCCATCAAAGGGAAAGTTGTTCACAAGTGACATAACACCCCCTTGTCGCATTGCTAATGGGAGTATCTCCATGGCATTAGTGATTGAAATATTCAAATGCTCATAACTTTCTCATTATTTGTCCGATTTTTCTCAAACTTTCTTTATTTTTATTCTTTGATTTTTCTGTTTTGAGGCAAGCCTATTTGTTCCAAAGGTTTCATTCTCCTTTAATAATTTGTCAAAGTAGATAATCAGGCATAATGATGCAAGGTGAGCTGGGGGTGAGTCTTACTGGTATTGGTAAATTGCGATGATATTGGACTTCTATAGTACCCACTTATTACATCAGGACAATGTCTCTGAGCATAATAACAGATACAGTGGTGCACCAAAGTTAGTGAACCCCACCAGAAAGTGAACAAATATAAAGTGCTCAGGTTCAACCGAGTTTTAGATATTTATTCATGAAGTCAGGTGATAAAATATTGCATTCATAATACAGTTTATTTATCTTGGCTCGCTGAACATCATGTTGCTGTCTACCTTCAACACTCGGCACAAAGGAATGCATTTTGTGGTGGGGTTCACTAACTTTTGAGCACGACTGTATGTTATGTACTTTATGTTTTGTATTATTATCATTGTATATTTAGCAGTAATGTAGATGAGGAATTAAGATTTATTTGTATGTATTACTTTGATTTGTAGGTTAGTATTGAGCATAAACAACCAGCTCTTGCAGCAACTCTTTGCCTTCAACTTGGAAACAGTCTTAGGGTAAATAAACATGATTTCTAATGTATTTTATTTTACTAAATTATATTTTGAAAATATGTACAAATGTGATATTAATCATAAATGAATAACAGCTCAAGCTGGAATATGTTAACATCTCTATAGGCTCATTATAGTGACACTTGGAAAGCTTTGCATGCAAAAAATATTGTGATTATGTGAAAAGATATGCATTGCACAATTATTGTAAAAACAGTAACAGTAATAATGGTGATATTCAAGCATCATTAAGTGCATCAAAATATCAAAATTGATAGCTGTAGCAACCAACATGGGCTTGAATGATATTTAACCCAATTAAACTTTCACTGTTCAATTAAGAGAAAACTGCACTTCTCTCAGAAGAAGGTCATTGGTACTATTTACATGATGGTTTTAAATTTAATGAGATAAGCACCAACGTTGGTGTCTTGATTATTCATCCATTCTTTTGAATTGTGTTTTTCATTATATCCATACAAAAATAACAATGCGTCCACTAGCGACTGGTATTTCACAGTTGGCAAGCACATTGTTATAACAACATTGCTAGTGCATTGAAAGTAGAAATGCAACAAATATCTTCATAGAGTGTTCATTGGTGTGCTATTCTAGTCACCTGGTCTATTCAGTTTCTTCATCCTGCCATGTTAGGCATGCTTACATGATATCTTCTTTGAAATCTGCCTATAATTAAAGAAATGAAAGGTCATTTTGACCAAAATTGCCCATGAAGTAAGTACAAACTGGTCTGTAGTGGTTTATGAATTGCATCTGTTTTCCAGAGATTAAAGAAACCCGCAGAAGCAATGGGACATTATCAGAAGGCAGCAGAACTACAATATCAGGTATTTTTTATTCTTAATCCTATATGAAATCCTGTGTGCACCAAAGCTTTTACATGACATTGAACATTGGATGCAAATTTTATTAACCTCCCTTATGAAAAGTATCTACTTCATTTTTGTCTCACCTGCATAGCAGTGTGAGACTATAGGCGCCGCTTTTCTGGTGGCGGCGGCGTCAACATCAAATCTTAACCTAAGGTTAAGTTTTTGAAATGACAGCATAACTTAGAAAGTATATAGACCTAGTTCATGAAACTTGGCCATAAGGTTAATTAAGTATTACTGAACATCCTGCCTGAGATTCATGTCACATGACCAAGGTCAAAGGTCATTTAGGGTCAATGAACTTAGACCATGTTGGGGGAATCAACATCAAAATCTTAACCTAAGGTTAAGTTTTTGAAATGACAGCATAACTTAGAAAGTATATGGACCTAGTTCATGAAACTTAGCCATAAGGTTAATCAAGTATTACTAAACATCCTGCCTGAGATTCATGTCACATGACCAAGGTCAAAGGTCATTTAGGGTCAATGAACTTAGACCATGTTGGGGGAATCAACATCAAAATCTTAACCTAAGGTTAAGTTTTTGAAATGTCATCATAACTTAGAAAATGTATGGACCTAGTTCATGAAACTTAGACATAAGGTTAATCAAGTATCACTGAACATCCTGCATGAGTTTCAAATCACATGACCAAGGTCAAAGGTCATTTAGGGTTAATGAACTTTGGCCGAATGGGGGTATCTGTTGAATTACCATCATAACTTTGAAAGTTTATGGATCTGATTCATAAAACTTGGACATAAGAGTAACCAAGTATCACTGCACATCCTGTGCGCATTTCAGGTCACATGACCAAGGTCAAAGGTCAATGAACTTTGGCCGAATGGGGGTATCTGTTGAATTACCGTCATAACTTTGAAAGTTTATGGATCTGATTCATAAAACTTGGACATAAGAGTAATCAAGTATCACTGCACATCCTGTGCGAGTTTCAGGTCACATGATCAAGGTCAAAGGTCATATAAGGTCAATGAACTTTGGCCAAATTGGGGGTATTTGTTGAATTACCATCATATCTCTGTAAGTGTATTGGTCTAGTTCATAAAACCAAGTATCACTGAACATTTTGTGCGAGTTATAGTAGGTTTCAAAGTCAGCACTGCTGCTATATTGAATCACGTGATGCAGGTGAGACCGCCAGAGGCATTCCACTTGTTTAACAGGAATCCCACTTTTCTGTATTTCCCAGTGTTTCATGAATGAAGAAATGTGAAAATCAGTGATAAAAAAGCTTGCAGCCTTCCTGGTTTTGTTGAATTACCATATGAATGTCATAACTCTTAGGGGGTGTTGCAAGAAAATATTTGCAGTCAATCACAGATTTCAGTTGCAAATTTACAAACGAATAACAATTTTATCTAAAGCAAGAAGTAGAGCAGTGATCAATTGCAGAACTTATGATTGATTTTGTGACTTAAAGCTGACTTGCAATCAATTGCGAGTTTCTTGCAACACTCATTAGTAGGTAGGACAACAACAACAACAAAAACGAAACAGCATTTCTACTAAAAAGCATTACCTTGATGTATTCTTTATTAGCACTAATATCACAGACATTGCTCAAAACTTACCTCAAAATTTCCTAAATAGTGAAAAATAAGGCTTAATATCATGTATGCATATTGATTCATCCCTATATATGCTATAACTGTGTGGGCTAGTGACTAAAAATTGGCATTTTAAAGTCTTTATGCTGACCTAGGACTGTTGAAGCCTCTGAGAGGAGCCATGGAAACGGTGGCAGACAGTGACCCGAAGAAGACAAATGATTGGAGGGGCACTGTATTCTTTGTGAACAATGATGTGCCCCTCCAATGCTTTGTCTCCTCCGGGTCACGGTTCGCCACTGCGTGGAAACATGTCACATCAATAGATAATCAACTTGGCTGCCAGAAAATTTGAGGCCAACTCACCTATCGACTTGTTTGACATGTGTCTACAGCACAAATCTAGTGCCATTGCCTAGCCTATCATTAAGTCTGCTTACAGGTAGAGATTATGGTTTTCTCTCAAGTCTTTTCAGGTATTACAACTACACGCAATGTAGTTCGCATTGACATGAGTACATTCCTGTTTTTTCTCTCTCTCTCAGTGTCCATTGGATTGTCTGCATTCATTAAGAAAAGTTGCTTCATGCAAAATTGAAATAGGTAGGTAATATGGACATGAAATATATATCAATAGTATACTTCATTATCTATTACATATATGCCACATTCGCTTTGAACAGCAATAGCTCAGGACCAACACCCCTCATATAGTCCCTAGATCAGCCAGGATGCAACTTCTTGATCATGTAGTATAAAGATATGTGCCCACTATAATTTTCTGCCAAAGAATTTGCCCATAATGAGATGTTTACATAATGGTCTCAAGCATTCCTCTTTTTAAGTAAAGCTCAGTGCCATCATATTTTCTTCCCAATGGCCCATATTCTCATGGAGTCTGTTTTATACTTTTTATAGGCCAAAAATTACAAAAGTTACTTTGGCATTTTATGTTTCCTATCTGTATTTAGCTCTTTCCTCATGTTTAATGATGAAAAGATCCAGTCAATTATGAATGATTAGTTTGTCAAATGAGCTGACAATTAACTTGTACCGTTAGAGATACCTACATTGTATCACAATTGAATTGAACCTGAGTTCAGTATACTGGCTAATGGCTTCAATTAACTCTTACAGCGCAAACGTCATGTGTGTGTGACAAGAGATTGCGCATATTCAATTGACAGTTACATTCTAGATAGTCATTTCATTGGATTCTGTGTGGACTCATTTTTAGATTGCCACTTCAAATGGCATTTCTGTTCTATAATAATCATGTTTGTTGACCCTCCAATAATCTTTCTCAGGTGATTTTGATGGTGCTTTGGCGGTTTTGACTGAAATGGAATACTTGGTAAGAGATCGAGGTATCCTAGGATCCAACAACCAGCCAATAGGAGCATTCTCAGACATCCTTGCTACATGTGAGATCAGTAGAGTACTTCTTCTAATGCTGTTACAGGTAATAAAATGTTCTAAGTGCATGTGGTAATATTGAACATTTTGATATTGTAGATGCAGTGTGCTTGTGTTGTTTGGAAGCATTTGCTTCCAGAGCCTTTTCTAATTTTGTTTCTGAAAAGTGCTATGAATGCAGATTTCTTCAGGGTATTTGAGATATATTTCTCTCTTCATATTGTATCCAATATTTCCTACAATGAAAAATGACAATTACAGACACGATTATAGAACAAAACATAAATTTATGTATACAAAAGAAGAGAAAAGAAAATAGTGAAGTGCATGATTTCTCAGCTCTTTATATGCGAGTCAATTTTGTAATCGAAGGATGTGTATGAAAAATCTAGCCAATGCTTTTAATATCTTCTCTATTTTTTTTTTCATTTTCAGCCTACTCCTCAGCGTATACGACCTGAGCATGCACAGACATTAGAGAAATACACATGGGAAAGTGATGAATCTAACCCAGGTAATCATAGCTTCTTATTGATGATTATTACAATGGTAGGAGGAAGAGAAGAAGGAGAGAGGGGGTGGGAGAGGAAAAGAAAGGAAGAAAAGTGAAGAAAATTTGACTTTTTCAGAAGGTTGTGTTTGAGTCAAGATTACAGGGAACAGATTTTTGTTTGTTCTATAATGCATACCTTTAAATTTGTAATTTCATATCTTTTCTATCTGTTCCATTACAGCAACTGAATGTATAACAGAAGAAGTGTTTCTCTTACTGCAATCAGTGGTGGTAAGAATTACAACATTTCTGTCTTCACTGTTCAATCTATTTTGATTTTTTTAATGAACTGTTTATTACTAAATATTGAAATATTTATAAAGTTATTTTGGGGGCACATAAAATTCTTCTTAACTTTAACCTTTTTCTGTGACCTACCGGTATATTCAAATTGAAGTGACATATTGTATGAGGAAGCATATCTGCTTTGAACACAAATATCAATGTTTGTTTTTTCCACTGTATTTCTTAACAGTAAAGTTTTTGAAGGATCTGTAGAGTGACTGTCCATATTGTACATAAGATTTTTTTTATTGAATTGAATGAGTGAATAGGGAAATCATGGATTGTGAATCTTGTAATTTTAATTTTTTTTAATACCATACTAGATTATTATTATATATCTTTCTCTTTTTCCTCTCACAGATGGCTTGTCAGTCTAAAGACAGTGAATCATTAAAGAAACTACAAGCTGATTTATGGTAAGCATGGGTGCCAACAATAGTGACATCCTACTCAATAGATGAATTTACAACATCATCTTTCCTATCAGTATTTCATCTTTAAGAGACTGTCATTCCTGAAGGATCATTTAATTCTGTATCCTGAATTATCAAAAAATGTATGAAATGATCGAACAGCTTGCCATACATACATCTGGATATGCTGGTGTGAGGGCCCTATTAGCTTCAAGGCCTGTTTATGTATAATGTCAGATGCCCCTTTTATGTGAAATTTGTGCTGACTTTGACGAGGAGGCAAACACACAAATGTCACTTTCTTTTACAAAAAATAAATGTTTCTACACAGATTCCAATATAGCCTAATGGTTAGGGCCAATATTCCACTCATCTGCGATTTGTAGAATATTAGCCCAAACTCTTAGAATATTTCTGGTATTCTATTCTGAGCCATCCAATATAATATTAATATCTCATAGCAGTGGAGTGCTTATCTATGATTTTATTCCTGGACATGAAGAAATCAGTAATGTATATTATAAGAATATCACAAACTCAAATTTTGTTACTTTTCACTGACTTTCTGTTATCAAAATATGCAGTATGAGTCTGTAAAGTGTATTGACAGCTATGACCTACTTTACAGGGAGATAAAGTATTAATAGTAAACAAGAAGGAATTCAACACCTGTTTGTGTAAATTTCAGATCCTGTCTGAAATGTACATTGACAATTAATGAATGGATTAGAATGTCTGGCAGCTGGCCAGGGTTGTTGATTACATTGCAGTGCTTGTACATTATAATGCTTTGAATACCTTGTATGTACATTCTGAAATCTACTATTTGAATAACACATGACCTAAAAGCTTTCTGTTTATGCACATGGCTCAGAGTGATTTTACTATTGAAAATATCCACACAGGAGCCCAAATGAAACAATGATGTTTGATTTCTAAGTAGTAGATGAACTGCTCTGTAATAGAAAAAAAATACAATTGGTGCAGACTCATTGAAGTTGAGTCCCTTTAGCTAAAATTGTAAATTATTTTTTCCTGTGAATCAAAGTTTACTCATGTTTGATATATCTACAATTGTCAATTGTGCTTTTATCCCTGCTGTATTTCAATTCCTTTAATGTCTTGGAATGGTTGCAATATTGCGCTTTATAGAACTGAAATTCCAATATAAAGTTGCAAATGAACAATTTTAGAATTATTAGACTTTAAACTTTTTATTTGTATTTCATGACTTGAAGTTCTGTATTTATCTTCAACTGATCCATTTCTTCCTTCTGTCTGTCTGTCTGTCTCACTCATTTTACTATCTTGTCGGTCTATCTTTCTTTATCCCATCTCCTTCTCCACCCCCCCCCCCTTGTCTCTTTCTCTCATTTCCTACTGTTTTCTATTATCTTAACCTCCTCTTTTTCCCTTCCCCTCTCTTCTATATACTCTCTCTATTTATCTTTCTCTCTCCTTTTCTTCTACTTCTCTCTCACAGGTGCCATCTATCAGCAGAACAGAATCACATTCTTCACCTAGTATTAGAACAGATAGCACTACCCCCTCAAGAGGCAAGTGCAATATGAGCAGCGCATCAATAGCAGGAAGAAACAGGTCATATTCCACATTAAACAGTGCAATATCCAATGTTTGGATGTCAATGATCATCTACGTATAATGGTGTTATTCGGTAATGTTATACATGAATGAATGTATTCCTATTGTGTTTGTAAGGTTCATTTTTTTAATTTGATTTGAGTTTCATCATTATTTTGAAGAGTTTTTCTAACTATGTTGAACTATGCTAGAGGGTATTCATTTGTCTCGCAATCTACAATGGTCAACAAGGAAATTCGTGATCACTCTCGCAAAAAGTGTTCACTAGCTTTCTAGGAAATTCGTGATCACTCTCGCAAAAAGTGTTCACTAGCTTACAAGTTCACGAGCTTTCGAGTGCCGCTGCAACTCTTTATCAAGTGAGCTCGTGAACTTGTAAGCTAGTGAACACTTTTTGCTAGAGTGATCACGAATTTCCTAGAAAGCTAGTGAACACTTTTTGCGAGAGTGATCTCGAATTTCCTTGTTGACCATAGTAGATTGCGAGACATATGAATACCCTCTAGCGATTATTTCAGTCCGCAATAATGAACCTATTTAGTATGTTGAACTTGTTTATAATCATGGGCCATGTTCTAGTACTGAAAATGTTGGTAGAGTTTGATTTCTTCCCATCTGCATTAACGGAAGGTATGGGATATGGACAAATGACTTGCATCTATTCACTATCACCTTAAAAAATAGTAATATACAGAATCAATTCTATATATATATTGTTTGAAATTTCCAAGATATATAATCTGCTTCAAAATTGTTTTTTCTGACTGATGAAGGGCCATTATCTTAACTTTTCTGTCCTTGCATCTGTACCAAATTATGTTCTCATTTTATGTTCAAAGTTCATCAATTGCCACCCATTTTGTTAGGTATTAGATCACAGTTAATCCAATACCATCGGCAGTGAACCTCAGATATCAGATAGTCTGTTTAATGATGCTATTATACATTTTCGTGATTAAGTCTGATGTTATGATTGGATAACCATGATTCAGTCAGGTTGTCTGCAATGCTCTTGATAGCAACTAAAATGTCATCTACAAAAAACAACTTGCAAGCCTGCTTAAATCTTGTCCATTATATCTTGGGCTTGTCTTGCACTGTTTTTACTTCAAGCACAATCAGTTTGTTGCCACCAAGCCTGTCAGTGTTCTACATGAGCAGATGTGTGAAATTTTTTCCAAAGACGAGCTTGTTGAAGTGGTGTTTCTTCCACGTAGAGCTCAAGCCTTCATTTTCAAGTTCGTTTTTTTTATGATTATTTTTTGCCGCGAGTGTGTCAATAGTTAGTCAGTAGGCTTGTTCACTATGATGTAATGATAAAAGCCATCTGACAAGATGTCAGTTGGCTTTGTAAAACTACTTTTCTGTCAGATCTGACAAGATGTCAGATAGGAAATGTGGATTAAATGCCCCCATGTTGACTATATCCTCTAATGAATAGGAGATTGTTTTAGTTTTTTGACAGAAAGGCTTGGCATTAGGTGTAGGGATGCTGTGAAACTCCCTGTCTATTGCTTTTGAATGACTTCACATTCTTTTGAAGCACATCTAGAAGCTCTTGATTTTGTGTGCATATGTAGCTTCTTCATTTTTCTCATGATTCTTTACCACTGAGCTAAGGTAATGACCCCCAAACATTTCCTTCAAGTTTGTTTTAATGTTATCTTAAACAAGATGGCCATCTTCTTTATGCAGGCATTAGAATTCTATGGGGAGTTACATTAAGAGCCATCTATATGTAACAAAACCTTAGACTCTAATACCTTGGTCACATTTGTTCTACGGCAGCTGTACGGCGAGTCGAAAACAATCGTTTTAACATTTTTTTTTTACCAGCAAGATATAGGTGGTTTGAATAAAAATGAATATAACGGCTGCTTTCGACTCGCCGTACGGCCGCCGTAGAGCAAATGTGACCGAGGTATTAATGAGCTTTAGGATTTATCTTCTTGTAACATGATGATTTTTTCATATTTCTTACTCAACAAATTCTACTATCATGTGTGCTCCCTGGCCTTGTGTAGAAACATTTGTTTTTAGCATTGCACGTCAAGCCATTCATCCGGTACATCATCCTTTTCTGAAAAAGAGAAAAGAATATTTTTCTTTAGTCATGCATCTTCTATTTTTTCTGTTAATTCTCTGGGGCAACTGCCTGGTATAAATTAAAAAGGGTCACGCATTCTGCTTTCTAATGGAAGTTTTGAAAACTCTGGTATATAACCAGGTTGGTTATAAAGAAGTAATTGAGGATGAACCAATAGGAGAGCAGGAGGATGGTGATTGGTCAGTAGGTAATTGGTAACTAATTGGTGCTAATCCCGGATTAAGCCTCTATTGCGTTGCAGTGGTTACATAAGACCTCTATTGTGTGGGGTTGGATGAGATTAGGCTTCTATTGATTGGCGGTCTTGTTTAACAGTGGGTTCCAAATATTGTTGATGAGTAGGCTACTGTCTTGTAGTCATGTTGGTGATTTCTATGGCCTCTTGTACCTGTCCGTATGCCAGTGCTTGATTGACGTTAGTAGCTTGGCATCCTCCCATATAATTTTGCGTTGTAGTTGGTGTGCATGCTTGGCTATTGCAGATTTCTCCCATTCCCCCTAAGGATTATATACATATATAGGACTATAGCGATCTAAAATTGAGAGCATTATAACGACCCATTTGTAAAATATACCTTTTCTTCTTACATGTATATACAAATATCACATTATGGATGTGACGACCTTCATTGCTGGAGCAAAATGTCTATTGACTTTGTTTGGGGGAAATCCAAAGCCCCCTTTAAAAGATCCTTGTACTGCCCCCTACATGATGTTATTTCATATACTTGTTTCGAGTGTAGAAAGTTATGGACCACTTACATGTACCAAGAGAAAATCATCTGTGTGGTTGAAACTGTTTGTTTTTTTACGAAAAGGTTGCTTAATGCTTCTCGAATGTTTTTCAGGTTCCCATTCTCTGTATGAGATGATTTGGTGTATAGCTCCGAGATGATATCCTTCACAGAGAGAAAAAAAAAATTTCAACAAAGTAAGGCTGTCATGTAGTTATTACCGGTACCTTTTTTGTACATTTGATATTCTAATTTCAGCCACTTGAGTTTAAATTGACTTGACAGTTCTTCAGAGACCCTCAATCTCATCACGTCTATAGGACTATAGCGATCTAAAACTGAGAGCATTATAACGACCCATTCGTAGGATATACCTTTTCTTCTTATATACGAATATCACATTATGGATGTGACGACCTTCATTGCTAGAGCAAAATGTCTATTGACTTTGTTTGGGGGAAATCCAAAGCCCCCTTTAAAAGATCCTTGTACTGCCCCCTACATGATGTTATTTCATATACTTGTTTCGAGTGTAGAAAGTTATGGGCCACTTACATGTACCAAGAGAAAATCATCTGTGTGGTTGAAACTGTTTGTTTTTTTACGAAAAGGTTGCTTAATGCTTCTCGAATGTTTTTCAGGTTCCCATTCTCTGTATGAGATGATTTGGTGTATAGCTCCGAGATGATATCCTTCACAGAGAGAAAAAAAAATTTCAACAAAGTAAGGCTGTCATGTAGTTATTACCGGTACCTTTATTGTACATTTGATATTCTAATTTCAGCCACTTGAGTTTAAATTGACTTGACAGTTCTTCAGAGACCCTATTTAATCTCATCGTGTCTATAGGACTATAGCGATCTAAAACTGAGAGCATTATAACGACCCATTTGTAAGATATACCTTTTCTTCTTATATAAGAATATCACATTATGGGTGTGACGACCTTCATTGCTAGAGCAAAATGTCTATTGACTTTGTTTTGGGGAAATCCAAAGCCCCCTTTAATAGATCCTTGTACTGCCCTCTACATGATGTTATTTCATATACTTGTTTCGAGTTTAGAAAGTTATGGACCACTTTCATGTACCAAGAGAAAATCATCTGTGTGGTTGAAACTGTTTGTTTTTTTACGAAAAGATGGCCAAATGCTTCTTGAATGTTTTTCAGGTTCCCACTCTCTGTATGAAATGAATTAATGTATAGCTCCGAGATGATATCCTTCACAAAGAGAAAAAAAAATGTCAACAAAGTTAGGCTGTCATGTAGTTATTACCAGTACCTTTATTGTACATTTGATATTCTAATTTCAGCCACTTGAGTTTAAATTGACTTCTGAGTTCTTCAGAGACCCTATTTAATCTCATCGTGTCTATAGGACTATAGCGATCTTAAACTGAGAGCATTATAACGACCCATTTGTAAGATATACCTTTTCTTCTTATATAAGAATATCACATTATGGATGTGACGACCTCCATTGCTGGAGCAAAACGTCTATTGATTTTGTGTAATATAATAATAATAATAATGGTTATTTATATGCGCTATACACAAAAAGTATCACAGCGCTTACAATTGTCAGAAATAAAATATAAATATAAATCTTAAGTAACAAAGTATAGAAATGTATGCATTAAATTGCATCAACTATTGGTGTTCTCAACTGCGCCAGATGAGGCCTGGTGGCCTCTTGCTTGTTGCTTCGTTCACCAACAATTTAAGGGACAAGCCCGGTCAGCACATCATTCACAGAAGCTCTAGTATAGCACCACCAGGCCCCAGATGGATTAGCCAAGTCAAACCAAACAGTGATAGCAAAATTCATCAAAACAAATACATATTAAATAAATGAAAATAGAAAACTAGATATTTGGAAAAAGATATGACTTGAGTTGTTGTTTGAAAGATGATATGGTCGGTGTTGTTCGGATGGTAGAGGGGAGTGTATTCCAAAGTTTAGATCCAGCTATACTAAAACGTTTTTCTGCTATGGAGAGGTTTGTTCTCGGAATAACAAGTTTGGTGGTATCATTCAGGGAACGTAGATTACGAGCAGGTGTGTAATGAGCAATTGTGTTTACAAGATATGAAGGACCAGTACTGTTAACCAATTTATAAATGTACAGACAAAGTTTGAACATGACGGACACGTTGAGAAAAAGGGAGCCAATGGAGTTTCCTAATCAAAGGAGACGTATTTACATTGCGACTAACTGAAAATACTCAACGTGCGGCACAATTCTGAACACTTTGAAGTTTTTTCTGATCTTTAACACAAAGAACTGAAAAGAGAACTATTACAATAGTCAAGTCTGGAAAGTACAAGTGCCCTAACTGCATGATGGCAAGTTTTTTAATTGATAAATCTTCTAATGCGCCACAGATTTTTAAGATGGATATTACAGGTACGTACAGTATTACAGACATGAGATGAGAGTGTAAAGCACAAGTCAATACATATGCAAAGATTCTTAACTTTAGAGGATAGTGTAATTTCATTTTCACATATGAGTTTGTGTAGGGGAAATCCAAAGCCCCCTTTGAAAGATCCTTGTAGTGGCCTCTACATGATATTTTATGTACAGTGTACTTGTTTCGAGTATAAAAAAAATGATGGACCACTTACATGTACCAAGAGAAAATCATCTGTGTGATTAAAACTGCTCATTTGTTCATTAACCGAACGATGGCCGAATGCCTCTCTGATGTTCAACGAGCCTTTCTCTGTGTGAGATGAATTGGTGTAAAGCTCAGAGATGATATCCTTCATATAGAGGAAGGAAAAAAAAATCATTGTTAGGTCGTCATGTTGTACCTTTATTGCACGTTTGATATTCTAATTTCAACCACTTGAGTTTAAATGGACTTGAGAGTACATGTACTTCAGAAATCCTAAATCTCATCACGTTTATAGGACTATAGTGACTTAAAATCAGCATTATAACAACCCATTCGTAATATATACCTTTTCTTCTTATATATTAATATCACATTGTGGATATGATGACCTTCATTGCTGGAGCGAAACGTCTATTAACTTTTAATGTAAGGGAAATCCGAAGCCCCCTTTAAAAGATCCTTGTACTGCCCTCTACATGATGTATACAGTGTACTTGTTTCAAGTATTAAAAAAATGATGGACCACTTACATGTACCAAGAGAAAATCATCTGTGTGATTAAAACTGCTCATTAGTTCATTAACTGAACGATGGCCGAATGCCTCTGATGTTCTTGAATGAGCCTTTCTCTGTGTGAGATGAATTGGTGTAAAGCTCCGAGATCATATCCTTCATATAGAGGAAGGAAAAAAATCATTGTTAGGTCGTCATGTTGTACCTTTATTGCACGTTTGATATTCTAATTTCAACCACTTGAGTTTAAATGGACTTGAGAGTACATGTACTTCAGAAATCCTAAATCTCATCACGTTTATAGGACTATAGTGACTTAAAATCAGCATTATAACGACCCATTCGTAAGATATACCTTTTCTTCTTATATATTAATATCACATTGTGGATATGATGACCTTCATTGCTGGAGCGAAACGTCTATTAACTTTTAATGTAAGGGAAATCCGAAGCCCCCTTTAAAAGATCCTTGTACTGCCCTCTACATAATGTTATTTTATATACAGTGTACTTGTTTCGAGTTTTAATAATGATGGAACACTTACATGTACCAAAAGCAAATCAGTGTGGTTAGAACTGTCCATTTGTTTGTTGGCCAAACGATGGCCAAAGGCTTCCCTGAGGTTTTTCAGGATTCTTATCTCTGTATGTGAAGAATTGTTGTACAGTTCCGAGATGAAGAGAAAAAAATTTAACATAGGCTGTCATGTTATTATTCACAGATTGGATTGATGCAGTACAACTCAGATATTAAGTATTATTATCATTAACATCAAGTGAGATCCGCATCTTTTTCATTTTGTTCATCAAACTTAGTATCAGGACATTGATTACATATATAAATACAAATTGTCATTGTGTAAACCCGTATGATGACATGTAGAATTATAACACGGCTAAAGATTAGTGTTTTACTGAGAACAGTGTATGTATGAAATTCAAAGTGATATGATATTGCTCAATTTAAGGATTTTGCATCCCCAACATATTATATCCAAATTGGTAATTTGTATCCCGCCCCCTCCCTTCCATGATTCCGAATTGGTTCTTTTTACAATAGTTGTCACCTTCCTTGCAGAAGCATAGACCATCGTTATATCCCCCAGTGGTGGCGTTTATGACGTCTGCAACCTGATTCATTGGAAGTTGAAACCAAGTGCGTCTAAGAATTTCGTCAGCCACGGAGGTTAAGTCTGGCTTCCTGTTGCCATCTTCAGTCTGCTCCTAAAGGATTTGATTTGCAAATCCAACCACAAATGAGTTAGGTATGAACTGAATCAAAAGGAATGAATAGAATATTTTTACTGGTCATGCCGATCAGAGGTTCATTCATACCAAGGAGATATCTCCTTGTTCATACTGTCAACTTTTTGTTATCCTCGTGAAGTACGGTCCTGTGTCAAGTTCCTCACAGTGTTTTCGATAAGTATAAGATACTTATACAATATAGGGTATTTGTAATTGCAAAATGAAATTTGTCTTAATTTACTTTTATGGAGACTTTCTCAAAGGGCAGTTTGGTCTTTAAAACATTTCATTTAGAAATGAATATAATGCTGTGTATATTTCTCCTTCAACATTATCATGACAATATACAAAATTCAAACGTATATAGAGCGTAAAATATTCTTTGACCCATATTGAACTCATGTTAGATTTAAACTCTAACAGATATCTCGAACAGTACAAATTCTTGTCAGCTCATTTGACACTCAATCATTCACAGCTTACTAGGGAATATTTACTAAAATTGCTCCCTTCATCATTAAGACATGAGGGAAGTGCCACTTAAAGATATAAAAAATAGTAATATAAATGTGATTTTAAAATCTTTGGATTCCCTATATATTTGTAATCACGGAGTGAATCCATGTCCTACCAGACTTCAGGTTTTTTTCTTTGGAGCAGTGTAATTTGGATGCAATTGTTTGTCTTTTTTACACACAAATATTTTTCAGGGTTAATGACAAAGTACACGCGAAACACATTCTGACATATTATTGATCTGAAAGACTTTAAAAATTTGAAATTAAAGTTATTATTTTTCTTTACTCAGCATCCTATGATAATGTTTTAAAAGGGCCTTACCAACTGGGGGTGCTGTGGGCTCCAACTTTTTTCTGTTTGGTTTTGTTGATTTTTCGCCGACATGAATTTTGGCTCATTATAAATGTTCTCTGTGGGAGCAAAATATCTATGCTTCTTTGGGGGATCTGAAGTCCTCTTCAAAAGACATAAAACAAAGAAGTAATCTTGTACGGGCCTGTACATGACTTTATTTCATATACTTGTTCGAGCAACCGATTGAACACAGACCAAGAGAAAATCATCTGTGTGATTAAAACTGCTCATCTGTTCATTTACGAAACGGTGCCCAAATGCCTCTTTGATGTTTATCAGGGTGCCTTTCTCTGTGTGAGATGAATTGATGTAAAGCTCCGAGATATCCTTCACGGAGTGGAAGAAAAAAATCAACATCGTTAGGGTGTCTTGTTGTTATTACCTTTATTGTGCGTTTGATATTCTAACTTCAGCCACTGCCACTTGAGTTTAAATGGACTTGAGAGTTCTTCAGAGACCCTAAATCTTATCATGTCTGTAGGACTATAGTGATCTAAAATCGAGAGCATTATAATGATTAAATACCTTTCCTTCTTATATCTCCCATTGTTCGTATAAAGAAACATGATTTGATCATAGTCAATTTGAGTGGAGATGTAATGATAATGCTATTTTGAAATAATAACGTAGGTGTCATTTACAACACAAATTGTTTCTTGAGTATGTGATGTCATCTATTATTAAATCAATTATGCTCTTCCCATGCTGTGAATAATTTTTAATGAACTCTTATGCCTTACTCTTATTATTTCATACATGATTTTTTTATAAGTTTCTAACAGGCATGAATACAAATAAAAAATTCAGTGAAATATAATGCTTACCTTCATTACGAGAGCCCAGAAATGGAAATCTTGGGGAATTGGATGGAATTCTCGCAATATGTATTTTTTGTCGGAACCATCATGGCTGCCAGTTCTCACCTTATTGATAGTTTCCACTGTTTTTTGGTTCTCATGGAAAGCAATGGAGTAGTCCTCTGGTACATACTGTGCAAGATTGTTGAGGATAGCATGCATTCCTACAGTAGTACCTGGATTTTGGTATCATTGCAGCTGCCAGCTTCACTTTATTATTTGTTTCCACTGTTTTTTGGTCCCCATGGAAAGCAATTATGGAGTAGTCCTCTGGTACATACTGTGCAAGATTGTTTAGGATGACATGCATCCCAGCAGTAGTACCTGGGTTTTGGAACCATTGCAGCTGCAAGCTTCACCTTGTTGATCGTTTCGACTGTTTTTTGGTCCCCATGGAAAGCAATAGAGTAGTCCTCGGGTACGTATTCTTCAAGTTTTTTCTTGGTACCACTCACGTCGTCATCTGATTCTTGAATTCTTCTTCCGTGTTGCTCATACCACATCCACCATTACTTTGAAAAAGGACAGGGAAGGGTTTACCACATCTACAAAGTACAAAACAGCTGCATAAAAACATAGGGTGATGACAACTAGGTAATGCTGCAACCATGAATTGTTGCAGCACTATTCCAACACGGATTCCATGGCAAAGAATCGCAATGCTACAAAGAGTTGCAGGGATGCGGGCAATGCTCTTCTCTTTGTAGCATGCTCTAAATCATTTGCAAATTCTGAGATGAGGTGCATTATACCTATTCTGTCGAACCTGTACTTCTTGAACATGTCTACAACATCGTAGATGTCAAGGGGATTGGTCCTGTCTCTGAAAATCACACCAGAGGGCAGCACGCACAAACAAAAATTTGTTAAATTATCTTCCATGCATTTTTCCTTTGATTTTTGGTAGTCTTAGTTTTGTATTTTGTTGATTCTATCCAACTCTTACTACTTTCCAGCGCTTTAATATAAACAATGTGTATCAAGCGTATGTTTATTATTACTATTATTATTAATAACATATTCATCACTGCTGCCATATTTTAGCTGTCTTTCGTTGAACCTATTTTTTAGCATCTCTTTGACATTGTCATCTTATATGTTGAACAGATATGAGTGGCCATGGAAGACCTACTCCCTCCTCCTGCAGTGAAATGGCAGCAACACTTCCATCTTGGTTGTCAAGGGCAATCTCCACTTGTTGGATGAAATTAGAGCACTTGTCAGGTTTTTTTGTGTGAAAATTTTTCATTAAAATCAATTCAACATTTATTTCCAAAGGTAAAAGCATTTATTCATGTTTAGAAGTTACAATACAATGGAGGTAGCAACTCTGTAAGAAGATGTTGTGACGAGTGCACCGTGACATAGACAAAAAAGACATAATACATGAAAAAGACTTATCCATACAAAACGCATTACACAACAAATGGAAAGTTGTTGGATGAGTTAGGGATTAAAAGCAGACGTGACGTCTGACAAGTCTTTTCATGAAATATTTCCTGGATGTGTTACATTATGCTTCTTTAAAAAAAAATAGAAATAACAAGTCATTACTAATAGTGGATTAGAGTCCAGATGACATTGGCTTTTATGGGAAAAAAATCTGATATTTATTTACCATGAACCCAAGTTAGATTTGTCTTATGAACTCAACTTTGGCTTACGCCTTGTCTACCTACTGAAGAGTTCATGGACTCTTCTTGGAACAAAAATGAGCTTAGTTACGATAGAACGAGAATTGGAAAGTTAGAGAGACAGCTGAACATTCTGGACTGTAGGTGTGGGGGACAGTGTCTGGCAGGAGTTTAGATGGGTTTTTCCCCCGAGTCCTATCTCGTACATCTGAAGCTGCATTTGGTCATATTATGTCTTATAAAAATATAAACTACATATGTTTGACACAAGTGTGGTCAAAAACCTGATGCATTTGTATGAAATGGATCTATGCAACCTGAAGTGGCAAAAATCTCCCACAGAATTGGTTTGTACTGATATTGCGCTTCAAGGACCCGATGCATTTGTATGAAATGGATCCATGCGATCTGATGTGGCAAAAATCTCCCTCCAGTATTAGTAGAGGCAAGCAGGTTCTGAGACAAACTGGTTTATTAGACGAAGTTATGATTGGAATGGCATTTATACTCTTAATGAAGTTATACCATGTGATGAGTGGACAAGTTGGCAATACACAAATTAGCAATTTATCCACTATCGCCGTACATGTAGTCCTAGAATCATACATATGACCATCAGGCCTGATGACCATTTTATTAACTGATTAGCATATGAAATCAAAACTTTTTTTTCATTCATATATTGGAAGAAATGCAAGACACACTGGATCTAACTTCTAAGAAAAAAAAATTGATTCCAGAGCATTAGTTTTGGAGGGCATAAACCTTTTTTGTTGTTGAATGTGGCATTTGAAGGTACCGGTAATGAATTTCCTTTAATTATCTTAATACAGCCAACATTATTTTTCAGTTTAATAACTTTTTTCTATTCTCTTTCAAAGACTGGCCCATGTGATGTAAAGAGAAATTGTTTTAAAAATAGAAATAAAAAACAATGTATAAAGTACTATGTTTATTTGTATATAATGTAAATTGTAGAAAGACTTGTGTGAAATATGAATACAGTTTATTACTGAATAAAATTATATCGTGTGATTAGTTTGCCAATATTTGTTTTTATTATTATTTCAAGTAAATGTATTAAGAAATGTATATAAGTGATAATATGTTAAAGAAGAAATATGGCATACCCATTCAAGTAGGCCTATATCAATTTTATACCAGAGACTCAGGGTGAGATCACAGGCAATGTGTATCATGTATGTGGGGATAGGGTGTGATACAGGCATGAGGAGATTGGAGGGATGAACAAGACTCCCAAAGGCGGGAGTCCCTCACCTAAAGCATGAGACTTGGTATATCTGTTGATACAAGGCTAAATGTGATTAGCATATCCAATATGTTATCCTCTGATTATTGCAATATAAAGAAAATGAAAAATGTGGATACCATATTTCAGAAAGCCATTTTATAGAATTACGTACTTATGATAACTGTTGTTATATGAGGTGTGGGCATTTTATTAGCTGTACAGTGCGTTTCAGAAAAAAGGTAATCAAAATCTAGAGGGTTGGTATTCGAATTATATTTAATTTTGCGAAATTGTTCTGCATGGATGTGAAAGAGAAACTCTTCGGCTTTCCATTGATACCCTATTTGTACCATTTGTGCTACGCATGACCGAATTAAGTGATGTTGAAGACAACAGGTGCAGATACCACTTTTTCCAAGTTTTCGAAAACTTGATGAAAGGGCAGATGACGATGTGAATACTTTCATTGATGCCTGTGCTGGCAAAAAATCTTGATTGAACCTTTTTATTCCAAGTGAGTGTAGGTGGGTGAGTGTACTTGCACATGATTAACGAGGAGCTCATATCAGTCGTTGGACCAACATTTTGAGCCCATTTTGAGAGGCAGGTTCGAAGAGTGTACATGTACCTGCATCTTTGGTGGATTCAGACTAGCACTCCTGTCCTTAGATCCAATATCTTTCGAGATAGACTCAAAGAACTCTTTGGACATCATGTTGTTGCCCTCAACCATGACGTAGAATGGCCACCAAGATCTCTTGACCTCGCACCCTGTGATTTTTTCTTTTGGAGACACTCAAAATAAGGTATTTGTAATTCCTTCTCAAAATCTTGATGATTTGCAGGGCCAGATTCAACATGAGGTGGATGCTTTTTGTGCAATGATCTGGCAATGGTAAGACGATCTGTCCAAGTTATCCTTAATTACTCCACGCTACCGGTTTTGTGTGCAAAGGAGAAGCGGACATGTTGAAGGTGTGGGTGAATAAGACATTAACCTTACAATCATCATTTCACAGGAATGCCTTGACTCTTCTTTCCAAAAATTACTTTTTTACATTTTATTCTATCAAGCACACGTTTTACACGCTTAACCAAAACTTGGAAAAAGTGGTACCTGCACCTGTTGTCTTCAATTTCAATTAATTCGGTCATGGCGCAAATGGTACAAATAGGGTATCAATGGAAAGCTGATGAGTTTCTCTTTTATATCCATGCAGAATATTTTCACAAAATTTAATATGATCCAAATATCGGCCCTCTAGATTTGGATTACCTTTTTTCTGAAATGCACTGTATAGCAATCCTGCATTTGTCCATGATAAAAAGTTCTATAAAGTGGGAGCCAGTAATATATTTTGCTGGTTAAATCAGAAGATAGTTAAATCAAAAGAAAATTATGCATTAGAACATTGAAGGCATACATGTATTGCATAACTTGGATATTTCGGATATGGAGATATACATGTAATGCCTTGTTCAGATATGACATTTAGGTAATGAAGCTCAGAAGCATTTATCACAGAATTGGGCCCTACTGCATGGTAATAGTGCTCAAGGGCTAATCAAACCAAGAAGCTTTAATTGAAAGGCAAATTTACTGTAATAGTATAATTGCTAATAAATGCACATTATGAGCCAAAACTAAAGTGTATAAGAAAAAGTTTGAATTGCCAAGAAAATTCATGACAATAATTTTATCACAATGATTACATGTCATAAATCATGTTCGATAAAAATATATTTACACAAATTTTTACAAAACAGTGCACAACACTTAACATAAAAAGATTATATAATGAAAACCAATGTGATTTAATTTGGAATTACTCAAGCTGTACATTTGTATATCAGAGGGACTTGGGGGGGGGGCTTGCCTATTGCAGGGATACAGTCAGTTTTACTCATTAGGCTGATATCAGGCAAAAGCCTGAAGACTAGCATCTGGTAATACTCAAATAATAAAACAAAACAATCCTTTTTCAGTTTACATGAGTTTTGCACACTTTTTAATATCGCATACTTCAGTAAATAGGAATTTGCTGTACATTATTCAAAAGTCAAGGTGTACATGGATAAGCTTTAGGAAATATATACAGAAAAATACACATTCAGCTAAAAACATCTTTCACTCATGATAAAAATACACATATTACCGACATATGGCATAATAACTGATAAAAAGTTAAACATTCTCAATAAAATAGGACACTTAGAACAGACATAGAGAAAGATCTATGTAGAGAACCAAGGTTTTCTTTCAAGGTGACATGTAGACAACTTGTAGATCAAGGTTTTCTTTGAACAAAAAATCAAGGTGATAAATGGTGTGGGAATAGGCTGTGGACTCTCGTGGAGGGATAACTTTACAGATATTTTTAGACTCCAATGCCTTCTCAACCTCAACATATATTTTAAATACTTCATGCATTGGAAGATTATATAAAAGATACTCATAAGCACTAAGGCCCGAATTCACAAAGGTGGTTTTGAAAACCCAAGGTTGAATCCATGGTTTATGCAGATTTCTTGTATGAATTACGCTTAATTTAGTTTAGCGCGTGATGCCTGTTACCATGGTTATATACGCTATTTTATTCACGAGTCCACTGTTTGAAGAGTGGACTCATAAATAAAAACAATGGACTCATGAATAAAATCATGTGGATAACCACGGCAACAGGCGTCAATTTGGCGCACTGTGACAAAAGCGCACATCAGCATTGGACATTTTTTATACATGCACCCGATGCGCGCTAAATTAAGTGTAATTTATATAGGAAACCTGCATAAACCATGGACTCAACCGTGGGTTTTCAAAACCACCTTTGTGAATTCGGGTCTCAATGTTTCATTCGATCAGTTGATTACAAATATATCTTTGATTGACATGGTCTTGAGAAATTTAACATCACATTGTAATCATATTACAGATCCATGTTGGCAATAGATCCAGTTTTCCTTTACATCATACTTTTTTTTTTCAAACCAATCTGAAACTTAAATTATGTTTATTCTGATAATGTTCTATGGTAACATGAACAAAGTTTACCAATAGTCACAAATGTCTCATCTCACAAACTTAAATCAAAAGTGACTTCCTTTAAACATTCCGAGTTGATGGGAGGAAAACAGTGCGAGAACTTGAATTTTGTAATACACTGCAGAGGCAACGGAACACTCTGAGCAACAAAAGATGGGAGGGGCCAGTAACCCTGTTCAAGCACTGGAATACTGAACAACAAAAGATCGGAGGGGCAAGTCACGCTGCGTCGACAATGGCTTGCCCCTCCCATCCTTTGAATGTTTGGAGTGTTTGTGTGTCACTGTAGCTGGGTTCCATGTTTAGAGATGCTGGAACACTCCAAGCTAACAAATAGATAGGAGGCCTAAGCTATTGTGGGTAAACAATGGCTTGCTCTCCAGAATGTTCTGGTGCCACTGACACACTGCTAAGAGTTTCAAATCAATTTGATATCAACTGTACAGGTCATGTTGTAGTGAAACAGAAATCAGACAGCACACATATTTACACATCTTGTTCTACAATCAATCAATGCTACAGTGCACACAGATAAAAGTCTATTAATACCAACAGAATGATAGCACAAATACATATACATCGCTAATAAAGCTTTCATTTCATTTGTAGTACATGGCATTGAGTTCGTCCAAAATCATAACTGATTTGTGTGAGAGTACCGGTATACATGTAGTTCAGTATAAAGCCTATGCAAGATTCAGCCTTCCATAGTCGAATAATCGCCGAATCAATGGAAGATTCTACCTAGTTACTTGTATTGCTACTGACATTAAAGACCTTTTTTCTGAGGACCCCAAAATAGACAGTTTCTGATTCTGACCATTTAAATTGAACACAAATAGGAATGACGATACACCGTCCCCTACTTGTACATGTAGCAAGCATTAAAAATGAAACCCACTTATTTCATGTTAATGTTATTTTCTCTGAATGAAATCAAACAAATTGGTTGAGACACAATTACATGTATCACCTTCCCACACACACACACATAAAACTAGCCTTTTGTTGGTGTCATTGTAGAAAATATAGTTTTTTAAGGTAAAGTTGTAGCGTGTAATGAGAATAAACAACTGATTCTCTAACACCACAAATACACAAATATGAAATTTTTAAAAACATCTGAATTCACATTTTCAAACATTCAAATTAAATGATTTTTTTTTCAAGAGTTCTAATAAATATTTTGAAATACATCACATTATAAAAGTAGATCTAGGCCCAAATTTCCTGGAAGAAAAAAAGAAAGAAATACCAATTCCACTTCTTCAAGTCTAATGCCACACATGATCATAATTGAAACTACAGTATCATCATCTAAATCGGATAAAATCTATAAAAATTGATCTAGCTTGGAACATCCAATTTGGTTGTATTGAGTTTTATTTACTGTTTAGGTTTTGTGAAAGAAATACATACACAAAGCATGAGAAATTCAATTCAGACGTGAGATAGCAGCATTTAGTAAGTTAAGCCCTAACTGTTACAAGCACAAAATTAAAATTAGCAAATAGGTGATGCAAATCTTAACAGTGTATACATTCCAGCTCAAAGTTAAGTGACACCAAAAATGAGAACAATCCTTCCATAACAAATTAAGAAACATAATAGATTCTATACTTTGTCATGTAAACAATGCAAGCCAAGTATAAATTTGTTTCTGTACAATCAATCATTATTGTCCATGTACATGTAGCATACAATGCATTTGAATGTACGTGTTAAATACACAATCATATTTTGCTTATCATACATGTACATGTATATGCTCCCACTTCAGGTTTTAATGTACAATATTGCTCATGAAAAAAAGACACACAGCCACAATTTAATATAATGCTCCATGTAGAAAAGATATAAAACACAAACCTCAAATTCACCAAATTCTTATATGGACTCTGGGGGCAAAACGATGTATTGTACATGCCTTTCATTTAGAACCTAAAAATTATTTCCATTATACATTACATGAAACACAGTAGCTAGTAAAGACAATATGTCATCATTCTTCGTAGTAGCGAAATGAGTATCCATTGGTACAAGTATACTTAACTGGATTACAAGAACGCACTAGATAAGTCATGCCATTAAGGAAACAAAAATTTTCTTTTTCAAGTTTGCAAGAATTTTCTCTGACATGGCACAAGTAATAAATGTATCTGCACACATTGGTCTACTTATGTGATATCATTAATAGGTTTCTAATGGTAGTAGGATAAATCTGTTTATTTTCAATTGGTCTTATGCAAATTCGTCCAAGTACCAACTCGTCTACTATAATTTGGTCTACCATCGGTCCGTCCACTACCCACAGGGACTAATTGCCATTTCGACTAATAACCAGCTGGTCCAATAGCCATTTAGTCCATATACCATTTGGTCTAATTGGATTAAATGTTAATTGGGCAAAATGAATGAAAAGAAAATGGGTATCAGACCAATTGTGTTATGAGAAAAAAAATGGTCATATACGAACTGGTGATTTAAAAAGTGATTATCGGACCAAATGGTTGTTAGACGAAATGTTGATTGATAGAATGGCATAAGACTAAATGAAGGCAGACCTTGTGATGAGTGGACGAGTTGGCAATTTACCAGCAAAACTTGCTGCTTCTGACATAAGTTGAAAATTGTAAATAATTTACACACTTGGCAATTTTAGGAAGAATACCTCCTCCCCTTTCAAAGGAAAACATACGCCATCAAGAATACTGGATTAGTTGCTTAATTACTTTGCATGCTCTATTTTCATATACGTCATTGATGTTGGGAAGTTGCTGACAAAAGATTGATGTTTGTTTCGTTGTCATGAAGGCCTTTGCATGTTGTCTGCATGAGCTTTCTGCGAATCAAAAAAATATATGTTAAAAAAATTTATTTCCATGTACACAACCAATAATTATTTCTGAATTTTTACATTGCATTTATTTAAAAAAAATGTTTTAAAAGATTTTTAAAGGACAATGGAACCCTTGAAACCAGATGAGTTCATATGAAAGAGAAAATTCAAAGAATCAGATCAATTAAATTTTTAGGAAGACTGGATGGACAATAAAAAAGTTACGAGCATTGAATTATTGAGATCACCAACACTATGGTAAATATTGTTATATTTACCAATCCTCCCTTTGGCAATGTGACCAAGATCTGCGATGTCACACATATACATGTACAACTTTACTTTAGTAAATGTTTCTTTTTATTTTTGTCTTTTACATGTATATTACCTATCACAAGATCAGGTGTTCCTTTTTATATGAGAGGAAATGTAATACAGGTTTCAAAAAATTGTATCATGGATGAATTATTCGACCTATCATTAGAATGAGCAAAAAAGAGATGTTTTAGGGTATATTTTCTGAGTCCAAAAGGGAGAGTTGTGCATGCATGACATTTGCCAATTTTGCTTGCATCACCAATAGGAGGCTTTCCATAGCACAAATGTTCCCTCATATAAACACTCATAAATTTCTGACACTTTGTTCAACTTTTAATGATCTTAGTTTTTAATTTTTCTGCTTTCACACAAGATAACTTGTTCCATGGGTTTCATATTCCTTAAAGGGCTGACCAAAAACACACTTAATGAACTTACAGCAAACTTGGTGATAAAGAGTGAGAAGATACTGAAAAAGGTTGCGCTCTCAGTACTCCCCGGATCTTCACCAAAGAACTGCGCAGTCTTGTAGAAGTCATCACAACATAGGGCGTACTGTTCATGGAGTGTGGAGAGGTGCTCCGTGGCTTCCTTCAGAAAGGTGGCCATGACTTCTGAGAAACGGTCGTCCTCATCAACGATGATCTCCTCCTGGTTAAAACGCTCTACCTCACGATCCATGTCCTGAATAAACAAAGAGGTATTCTAATATGAAAAAATGCTCACTAGTATGAGATACAGATGTACTAAGCAACTGTTGTAATAAAAGAAAGGGACGATTGCAATGAAAATCAAAGGATTTTTTTATTTTCATGTAAGAGAATTCATAGCCCTTTACAATCAACTATAATTATCACCATCATTACCATTTCGATCACTATCATCACCATCTATTTCACTATCATCTTCACCATCACCATCATCCTCATCATTTTCACCACCATCATCATCATTATCATCATCACCATCATCATCATTATCACCTTCATTATCATCATCATCATCATCCCTATCATCATCATTATCATCACTACCCAGCACCATCGTGATCATCAATATACCATCATTATCAATACTAACTATTCACTACCATAACCACCACCATCACCTCAACCATCTTAAATCCTCTTACATTGAGTTGATCCGTCAGCTGAGTAAGCTCATCCTTCACCGCCTTGAGAGACATCTTAACGGCCTTGGGCACCGATGGAATCTCATCACGGAAGTTGATCACTTCAGGAACGTTGGAATGGACAGCCTTGGCTACAACATGGAGGAAGGTGGCTTTGTTGTCCGATGTCTTTGTTGTATCCAACTGCAAGAACAAGAAGATAAATAAATTTTCATTAACCTGTTACTAAAATATGAGAGAATATCAGAACTCACATCATTATAATGAACCAATCAATGACATTCACCCTAGCTCACTTCCTCTAAGCCTAGGTTGGATCAGATATGATGTAACGAGCACTCATGAGTTAAGAAGGCAGTAAAAGTCAACAGGACATGAAGCAGTACAAAAAAAATTCCTAAACAACTTCTAAGATAGAAATGCAAAATGTTGAGATACAAAAAAGTGCAGTTGCACAAAAACTTAACAACTTGTAACTTACATGGTAGCTACATGTATGTCACTGTGAATGGAACTAACATGGAATTCCTGATTTTGATTGGCTGCTGAGCCCCTGTTAAACCATCATGGGAGGTTACCAAGATGGCAAATTAACCACATAAGAAATGGTTTCGTTTAAATAAAATTTTAGGTAATATAACATTGGGAATACATCATATAACTATATTACGGACGCCATGCTGAAGTCATGGTAATAATATCCAAGTCCTATGGAAACGCATAGAGATGTTATAATCATAATGTTATATATGATACACAAGAACTGTTTATTATTACTATTATCATTATTATGAACTAAATGAAAATGAACCATCTTGATGATAATCATTACCTCAGTTAGGAAGCTGATCTTGAATCCTGTTGCCCCGGCAACCCTCTGGTTGCCCTGGTTCATATAATTACCCATGGCAAGAACGAGCTGAAAAAGAAGAATGATCACATAAATTACAAGATGAATAATTTTTCATATTCAAATTTCATTTCCATAACTAAACAATACATTCATACAGCAAACAACTATTTACACTGAAAAAAAATAATACATGTAGGAAAATACCACTTTGAGAAAATAATTTAAAGGTCAAGTCTACCCCCGAAAAGTGTTGATTTGAATAGAGAAAAATCAAACTAGAAACTAAAATAAGAAAGTTATGACATTTTAAAGTTTTGCTTATTTTTCACAAAACAGTGATGTGCACAACTCAGTGTCATGCAAATGAGTCAGTCGATGATGTCCATCACTCACTATTTCTTTTGTTTTTTATTGTTTGAATTATACATTTCATTTTTTACAGATTTGACAATAAGGACTAAGTTGACTGAACCATATAGTATTAAACAGTGCTAATTCCACATGTTCAGGGAGGAATTAATCGTTGTTTCACTTGACAATAAGGAGAAAATGAGAATATTTTATATAATAAAATACAAAAGAAATAGTGAGTGGATGACGTCATCAGTTTCCTCATTTGCATACCGACCAGGATGTGCATATAACTGTTTTGTGAAATTAAGCGAAATTTAAAATGTAATAACTTTCTTATTTTTCATCCGATTTTGATGAAATTTTCAGTGTTATGCTTGTTGGATTTTTCTCATTTTATTCAAACCAGCTTTTTGTTGGGGTGGACTTGTCCTTTAATGAAAAGTTAAGCCCTTCTGTATGGATAAGTTTGCTGTATCATATTCTCTGTAAGAATGCTAGCATTCAATGATTCGTATAGGTGATAATCATTTTAATTCTACTTACTTCAAGAACTTTGGCTAGTTTCTGGCTTTGTCTGAGTTCCGCAGAGGCTTGTGCGATGATATTCAGGTAGCCTACCAACTCATCAACCTTCTCATGAAAACCAGCTTTAAACATCAGCGCTGAGAGGCGAAGCTTGAAGCCAGGAACTCTACTTAACTATAAAAGTCAATAAAAGAATGGAAAATAAATAGAAGATACATTGTTTCATGAAGAGATATATGTGACCAACCAACCATTAACCCATGAAAGGTGAAGAGTCAAGATATAATCACAAAGGAAACAATGAAGTTAAGGTTTTGTCACATGAACAAAGTCATAATCAGGCAAAATATTATTTATTACAAAATCAAGCAATTAATTTATCTGATATAATAGCTCTTCCTCTACATGCATGTATATACAAAAATACAAATATGAAACTGAGCCGAACGCAAGATACAAGCATTTTAAATGTAAATTTACATTACAATTATCCTTACCTCATATGCAAATTTATCTGGTTCACTGAGCTGCGCTGCCTGGCCTGCATGACGAGCTAAGCTATCAACCTGAAATCAAAGAGCAATTTTTTATATTTTCTTTTAAATCCACTGAAATCTGAATAATGCAATAGAATTTCCACATAGATGTCAGTTACTACAATTTCTTAATTTACACCCTGTTCTGTTTATTTCTACATCACACAGAATTCTATTTGATCATCATGCGATCAACACTCTTAAAATTTACCAACACCAGGAAAAAATCAAATGGGACCACACAAATCTGTAGCAAAAGGTCTGCTACAATTTCAGAGTATTTTAAGAGCAGTATTTTGTTGTAACTTGAAAGTGTTTTACTATCAACACATTTTGATATTCATCTCAGTGCTAGACCAGTTTCATTAGTTTGATGATGAAGCAAGGTAAAATTACATATAGAACAAGGATGCCGGGCAGTGTACTAGACTTACTTGAAAAGAAACCAAAGCAGGTTAAAAACCCATTTGTGCTGTATAATATGTGACCTGCCACCTGAAAACCCAACTATAATTTGCCTAAAATGAATTTCAAAATTTCAATTGGGCTTGAAAAAGTAGATCCTAAGCTTTTAAATGATATATAACATGTCAAAATTGCTAAACAAAAAAATATGCAATCTCAATGAAACTTCCACGTAGTTCGGAAAAACAGTGTCAAACAAACTCTCGCATTTTGTTCTCTATTCAACATTAAAACTTGAAATTGTAACAGTATTTATGAAGGAGAATAATTACTCTTTCAGATAAGGCATTTCTGCTAAGACTGACACTAATAGATTGAGGTCAACGCCAAACTTGAAATCCCCCAATGCCCTCTTACCTCATCTCTATCAGGTGCATATTGTGCAAGCTGCTGGATGTGGGCAACAGAGAGTCGTCTGCATTCCATGGTAAGAATGTCTTTCTTTAGCTCTTCCACTGGGGCTCTCAGATGACCAAGCAAGATAGCTGCACAATACATAAACATTACATATTAGGATTTGATAAATCATATATTAATACTGAAGGAAGTGAGGTAAAATAAAGGAAGAAAAGATTAAGAATTCATTAAAAGATCATGGTCAATACTCGTTTCCCACATGCAGATTTCCGTGAATTTTTTATAAATAAAAGTCATGAATTTTATATGATAAAATCTCTATTCATGAGTTAACACAAAGGTACAGGTGTATTTCCACATCTTGGTAGACTAGAAATGAAGCTAAAAAGACTGCATGTATGTTTTTATATTACTTTCTTATCAGTTGAAACAACTTGTATTCTGATGTCAATTCTTGTTTGTTTGTTTTTCAGTTTCTTCATGATCTTTTCATTGATTTAATATATTTTTGAAGAAATTCCTACATTTACCTGCATCTACTTGTAAATGGGCAATTCCATAAAATAATCAACCCCCACTTGTTCCATTCTTACTATACTACATGAACTACATGTATGATCAAGCCATTATAATCTGAGAGCACTAGAAAACACAGAAAATCACCTCAGGTCGGATTATATACTTATGGATTTGCCCGTAATACATGCAGAGCAGCAGACTTTACACATTGCTAACATCATAAATAATCACTTCATCAAACATACAGAGATAAAAAAAGAAGGACAGAGAGATAATTCTATTCATGTGAGTTTACATTCCTATTCAAGTAATTGCTTGGGGTCCTATAATGGGAATTGAGGAGGATTAGGGGGATTATAATATTCTCAATACATATCCACAGGAGTAGCAGGACAAGAGTTTCTTCCACTTTTGCCTGGATTACATGAGGATTAGGCATTACAATAAATACACCAATTACTTCTGCATTGTAAAAACTTTTTATTGCATGAAAGCTTTTGGCCGAGTTGCAGAAACCAATGTATATGTAGACATCCCATATAGAGAAAATGCTTGTGTAAACCGCAATGTTGTTTTACTTGAAATGTGTATTTGATTATTCATTTACAATGTACCTTTAATAGTACAAATTCCACAATGTCCACCAGCAATTTTCAGAAAGGCATTAAAAGGGCATCTCTTTTGGAGTTTGGAGTTTTTAATATCTTGTAATTCCACTTAATTAAATCGTTATAAATGCTTTAGGCCTCATGGGGACAGCGCAGTATACAGTAATAAGTCATATTAACAATGATGATGACTATATAATGTATATCTAAGGTTTATAGAAAACAAACTATCAATCTCTCAGGAAGCATAAAAACCTAACCTCAAACTATCACTAACACTTACCCTTATCCTATTCTTCACATTGAAAAAAAAACAGCTAATCTCAAAGCTAACCACTCTACCTCAACAAAACATCTTCTAAGGAATATTCAGAAACAATTTTTTTTTTTTGTGAGGGCAACTACTGGGAACATTTTTGAGAGGTAACCTCCAATGAAACAAAAGTTGAAATCTATCTATACCCTACCTGTGTTATGTGCTTTCTTGTGGTTGATCACAAATATCTGATTCTTTCTATCTCTTGGACTGGTTATGGCTGCAAGAAATCAATTGAAATCAAAGTCAGGCAAAAGTTTGATGATAGGACAAAATGGCAAAATAGACTGAATCGATACATGAAAAGGACCAAATGGACTTTGTACGCAAATGGAGTGGTACATTATTAGATAAGACAATCAGACCAGCTGGTACTACACAGACTGACTGACACCAACGTGGCTAAATACATATTGCTTTACTCTTGCAGAACTTCTTTTTCAGATTTCTTCTGTTGGTGATCAAAAAGACAAAGAAATCAGGAATACATCATCACTCTCAATTCATACATTTATCATTCTATCTAATGGCGTTTCAATGCCATGCAATTGGTAAATAAACTACACTGAAGAACAAACAGGAACATCAATTTTTTTTAATGTAAAAACTGGAAAGTGCAAAGCAAAGCCAGTTGTAGATTATCTAACATATTGTAGAAAACAATTGTGCAGATCACTCAAATCAAACTTTATGTCATCCATTTTAAATTGTTCTCATGAGCACAGACAAAGGTCTTTTTATCATTAAAAGTAAATTTATCAGAGAATGTACCATACCATACATGCAATTTTTTTTTTTTGGTGGGGGCAAAAGTTGTAAACAATATCAATCACATTAAAAAGAAATACATAAAACTTAAATTTGGACAATATGAACACATACACTGATATAGTTCCCCTTTTTGAGTTAAAGATAACAATTAAATAATCTAAGCAAATTATGGTTATCAGTTGTGAAACTAGTGTTTCCTTACAATCTCCTGTACAGTTAATTCTCTGATAACCAATATGGATCTCTAATTAATACAAGTGACATCCCTGTCCCAATTACAAATGAAATGAAAGATGATTTGAACTGTTTATAACAAATGAAATCCCCTGACTAATATTGAAAAAAAAGGAAATGAAAAATCAGGAACAGTAATAAAAAAAAACATAAATATTCTTGTTGAACAATTATTCACTTTCCTTTACAACTCCAATGGTACTTCAGATGAAAATTACTAAAGAGCCTTATTTCTATTATTTCTATATTATGTTCTGTGCATTTAATGGGTTTATCAAAACATGTTCAGCATGTTGATTTTGCACTTGAAATACCAAAATTTTATTCAAAAGTGGGACTCTTACATTGTAAACCAATACTATGAAGAACACAAACCCCGCAATAAATCCATTTATTTTCATTTATCACAGGGCCTGCTCTAATGAAACTTATACAGCAGTGACCTTTCCCATAATTATATCAAAGTAACATTTAAGAATTAAATCATATCTCTTATTTTCTTTAAATCATCTGTGACTGCAAAATTCTATGTCCTATCATTTTTAGGTCTTATGTAGTATAAACAAAAAGTGAGCTCGTGAAAATATGCAACTCCTTTTAAAAATGGGTGACAAAATAAATTACTGCAACTAGATTTTCAGCCAACAGGTACACTGTACAGAAAACAAGCACAATGTGAGGTGAAATGCAGCAAATTGACATCAACATAATGGTATTCGTGTAGTGGCCATTTTAAAACACATACCAATACATGTAAATAGCAAAATAAGAAACAATGACACTGATGTGATCTGCTCAAACAAAAATGAAACATGGCAACATCAATGAAATGCAACATAATTACAAATTATTTTATTATTATCTGACCTAGCTTTCCGCCTTTCAGTGGTTTTCCATCTGTTAAAGAACCGAGTCATGATGAGAAATACATTATACATTTTGATTACTTGGCAAGACATGACTTACAGGTATAATGTATACTTCACAAAATTAACTTCTCTTTATATACTGGACATGCTGGAACATAAGCACAATCATTGATAATTTATGATATGCTTGATAAAAAGTAATGGAAAAATAATGGAGGGAGGTAGTATTTATTCATGTTACTGTTTTTCAATCTTCATAATCATGACTTGCACTGAAATTATCTGAATAACTAGACCATTTGATTGTCGTTTATTACAATTTCCTAGTTGAATGCTATTGATAAAAAAAACCCAGGGTGCCTTTTACTTGTCAGCTCGAGTCCCTTGGAAATGTATTTCTGGATTCATTCAAATGTCTTATTTTAGCACAGGTGATTCCCGAAATGTGATCCTGCTACAGGCTATGACATACAAGTATATGCAAGACAGAAATCTAAATTTGCGACTCCCCACCCATTATGAAGAAATGCTTGATTGTTTGTGCAACTCATCACAGTAGCCTTATCAAAGCTGAGTTAGTAATATGCAGTGCTTTAGTGCTAAATAAATTTTGCCTATTTATATAATTATTCTTTCCATCACTTCTTAGGTTTCTTAACCGACATAAAAGCTCTTGGTTTAGAATTTACTATTGTTTAAAAAAAATGTGTATTGAATGGATAAATGAATAATAACAAGATGGATGAACACCCACCTTTACCCTTGCTGACCGTACTGAACTTCTCCTCAAGCTCTAGATGCTTGATGACATCATCAAAGTAGCCAACCTCATCTCCAAGCTGTGACAGAAGAATGGAAATGCATCAAAAAATTAATTTTGAATACTAGGTCCTGTTTCAAAAACAGATAACTAATGGTAAGCTACAAGCTTCTATACTAGTGTTAATTTAGTAACAAATTACTACGACTACCACTTGTATTGTCAGCACAAATTCTACCATCAGCAGAACTACCACTTCCACTTCCCCTGTTGAACTACCACTTCTGCCATAACCATATTATCTGCAATACATATACATAGCAGCCTTCCATCAAAAGTACTCAAACAAACTATATTATCAGAATATCAGTATCATAAATATTAATTTGAAATAACACATAAGATTTTCTTTCTTATTAAGGATTAAGGAAAGAAGAACTTTACTCACCCCACTCCAGACTGTGTTTTCTGTGTCCTGCAGCTTCTCCCAATTGAGTCGCTTGACGGACATCTTTCCTTCCCTCGTCCAGTTATTATTCATATCCCCTGGGATGGGAGGGGGTGGTGGAGGGATAGGGGGAGGGGGTGGGGGCATGGGAGGGGGCGGGGGCACCATGGAGGTAGGGGATCGTGCCTCCATGCTCTGCTGTGACGATGAACCATCTGAAACAAGGACAAAGGAGAAATACAACCATGCAAGATCAAAGATAAAGACACGTCTAAATTCTAGTCATGTGATTGCATCGGAGAAGGTACTTTCGAAGGGCCAGAGCAATATTTATAATAAATTCAACTAAGAATTAGCGTGTCTTGCATGATTTCAAAATCTTCAAAATGATGATAAAATTTACTCACACAAAAATGAATGCATGGAGACGACTCAATATATGCAAAGATTAGGCCAAAACTTTCAGCTCTTTTCTTTTTGAAGGGGGAGGGTCGGGTCACATTTTTCATGCACGAGCGGATGAAAAGCAACCCTTTGCAGTGGAAATTCTTCATTATAGTATACTGATAACATTAAAAAAAATTGAACCTTACAATTACAATTACCCCTAACTTTTGTCAAGTCTTACATGATCACAATATGTAAATATACAGGATCATAATATATATTCATTACTCCCTAAAGGGAGTGGAGAATGTGCATACATTATAGCAGGCAAAACTGATTAAATCAAATGGCAGTGGCCATTGTATAACTGTAAAGCACTTACTCATACACACATTTACATGACCATTGATGTCAGCACTATGATATTGGCAGAGTGCATTGATAAACATGTATTGTTATCAATCATCCATCATACAAACAAGATTATTTCCATTTTTATACACTGGCCATGCAGGTGAGTTTTATAGCTGCAAAATGATTCTAGCAAACCTGTTAGTAAAACATGTACAAAATGCAGGTTTATTTTGGGATACATAAAGTGTAATTTTAATCAACTGTTAGTCAAATGAAGGCTTGATATATAACAAATACGAATAAGACAGTAAACAATGGAATGGGTAATAAACAAATAAGAATGTACATGTATGCTAACTGCAATAAAATTGTCCTTGATATATTATTTGCTATCAAGTAATTTCATTGTCTTTTCTGCCGTCTATTTATTACTAGTTCCGCATTTAATTGAAATTTATAAATAGGTATCGTTCATTGTGGTCACATTGTTTTGGGTTTTTATTGAATTTGGTTTCTATGTAACAAATGATCTATACATTAAACAACTAACCATTTTTTAAACATTTATCATGGAGAATATGAATGACTTCTGGAATCTAAATGTAACCTTCATATTTCCTCACAATAATCATCCACAATGCATCAATCTATTCTTCTATCAATCTTTTCCTCTACCCGGAAACCCGTTTCATCAAAAACACAAATTTCTATTGTGGACTTGGAAGACTCTAATGGGCATTTTCACGGTAACTGACGTTACACGGCATTAAGCAAACTCCCATCATTTGTTGTTTTAGAGATAATCATACACACAATGAAAAGTGTGTAAAATTGTGCCATGCAACGTCAGTTACCGTGAAAATTCCCTAATGTGCTTGTGAATTTCATCTTAACAATCTTCTTAATACAGATCTGCCAAACCTTCTATCTGTCTCTCTATATTCACCAGTCTCCCTATTCCAAAGTCCTCATCTTCTAGAATTACTCTGATACAATTTCTACATTTAATCTGCATATAACTTTTATTTTTTCCTCATACTATTAATTAACTATCCATCAATGGTTTGGTCTATCAACGACTCTCATCATCAAGCTATCCCTTCATCCACTAACCTTCTTCACCATAAACAATGATTTCCACACTAATTCTTTGACTATCCATCAACTCCTTTATCAGTCAACCCATCTATCCATCAATCTATCCCTCCATCCACTTAATTCTTTGAATATCCATCAACCCTTCTATCAATCAATCCATCTATCCTTCAATCTATCCCTCTATCCACAAACCTTCTTCATCATCTCCATTGATCATGGTAGATTCCAGTGATCCATTGTGCTCATCCTGTGGGAGGGGTATAACAGGGGATGGGTCAGGGCGGGGCGGACTATGTTGGCTCTGTTGTGCACTTCGAATCAGATCATCCATACGCTCTTGGATGCTCTTATCAGAGAGGGGCGGGCTGGAGGCGTGGCTTACGGAGCTGCGGTTGGAGTGGTTGCGTTCACTGGTGTTTGAAGGTGTCTGAAATACAATATGCACATACAAAGATGGTTGTTAAGGTTTGGTGAAATGATCATTAAGATAAGTTACATTTTAAAAACAAAACTTGAATCATCAACTTGTTTTTAGTTTACATGCACATATTATAGAATCAATACTCCAAACCATTTAAACATTTTTCTGTTTGTAAATGAACAAATTATTCAATAATCAAATAAACTATCATAAATAATTATGATAAATAAGTAAATGTGGGTTCGAATCCCAGCCATGGCGTAATTTCCTTCGGCAAGAAATTTATCCACATTGTGCTGCACTTGACCCAGGTGAGGTGAATGTGTACCCGGTAGGATTTATTCCTTGAATGCTTTAGCGCCTATATGGCCGCTCAGCTACAGACGGGGTAATAATAATATACCAAGTATATTTCAGCGCCTTGAGCACATAATCAATGTGGATTTGGCGATTTATAAATACTCTATATTATTATTATTATTAAATCACACAAATGAAAAGTAAACAAAGCAATTAATAAATAACTAAAGAACATGATTCCCAAACTCACCTGCATATCTGGAAATGACCAGTTATCATCGTGATGATGATGACGCTGTCGATTCCTAGAGTGTGACCGCTGCCTTCCATCATGGTAAGCATCTAAGCTCCCTACCTCATCCAACTCTCTCCGGTCAGTCACTGGAGTGGAATGGGAAAAGCCTCCCGATGGAGACATGGGCGGGGAGAACTTGCTGTTGTTTCGCGAGTTATTGTTGTTGTTGACGCTCTCGTTGGGAGCGCGACCATTTTCTTGGGTTGACCTGGAGGACCTTGGCACTGATTTTGATCGGGACTGGCTGCTGCCACGAAGGGACGCCACGGCGCCCTCTTCATCTGACACGAGGTCAGCAACAACTATGGGACAACAAGAAGTAACTTTGATTGGTTAGAGTGGAGATAAACATAAAATATACATGTTTTGTAAAATACAACATACATAATAAACCAAGTGCAAACTGATATTATACAACTTTACATGCTGAATAGGCATCATGGGTTAATAATTTATGAAAGCTATTAAAAAAGATGAAGATAAAATCAAACCAGCTGGCAAAGTTGGCATAGTTACATACCAAAGATAGACTTTTAAATAGATGTTATACATTTACGTAATAAAGGCTATGATTAATACACAATTAGTGTATATGAACATAACAAAACTCCTCTTTTACTTATGATGAAAACAAACAAGGGTGAATTTCAAATCTACTACTGGCTGTGCAAAAATGGAAGTGTCAAATTTGACATTACAGTTGATGAAAGCAAACTCTCGTTCTCTTCACTATAATGCAAGTAGATATACCTTATGTTATAACAACATGCCGATGTAAGTATATAAAAATACACAATATTTAGAAAATGAAATGTGCAATTGATATCTTAAGAGGAAAAAACATGTATATCTGATATGGACATGGAGATAAGGGCAAAGCAGCATGCAATTAGTGCAATAAATAATGTGTAACTTGAAAGAAAAGAATAAAAGAATTAATCAATTAATGTCACAAATCATTGCAACTAAATCGAATACTGCCCTACTCTATCATTGATAAATTCAAGATAACCATATACTATTTACTTTAATGATTCCATATTAAGGTAACATTAAAATTCTCTCTATACCTACACATCTGACACAAACTAATGAACTACAGGTAATCTTATATAAGTACTCATACATGAAAAAGTCAATAGTACTAATTTTATCATGCTTTCCCATGAATGAACCCCTTTACCCGTGTTCAAAAAAAATATATCTATTCATTTATATCTATTTCTAAATGTATTAATTAATGATGCCCTGTATAATGTAGATACAAAAGTACTAATCTTATGTTGATACTCCATGCATAAGTTCCACTGTAACCAACCCATTCCCCTTTTGCTCTTAAAGCAATCCATAACAAGTGTTCAAAAGTCTCTACTCAGAAGTAAGTTTACCACTAACCTGATAATGGGCTCCTCATAAATGAACCCCTTCCCCTTGCTCAAAATACCCAATAAGATGTTTCCTATAAATGTATCAATTAAATGCTTCCCTGAATATATACAAAATGAACCTTATACCATTACTCTACGCAAAGGAAAAATCTATACCACTAACCTGATAATGGGTTCCTCACGAATGAACCCACTTCCCTGTGCTCAAAGCCCCCCGTATTAGATAAAAAAGTCTCCTGTGAGAGCTGTGATCGTCGACGGCCGGAGGGGAGAGAATGAAAGGTGTTGAACCGCTCTCCTGGAGGGCGGTGCTGCCGAGAATATGACCTGTTGCGGGGATAAAACAAGCGCTCGTCCGGCACCAGATCATCTTCCTCGTCAAAATCTGGTGTGCGAGGTTAGAGAGTGAGGAAGGGAAAAGCAGGGTGTAAGTGAGCTAGATTTCATGCAGTTTGTTAGCGTGGGTTGTTAGTTCATTCAAAGCAGGTGATTGTCTATCTCTTACCACAGTTTAAAAATAAAACTTACTTCCAGTGCCTATTGTTAACATTTACATTACAGGATCACATGTACCATTTGTATATCAGCATACATATTCAATACAAAGTGTTACAGTATCCTAACTTTGTATGAATTGTACCATTACGTAAATACCTGTACAGTAAAAACATTAAATTCAACACATAATACAATACAAACATCATAATAAATCTATAAAACACTTCTATAAAGGTGCAAAAACATTGTTTTTCATCATAGTGGCATACATATATATGTGTTGTTTGAACAAAAAAGTTTAAATAGCAAATGATACAAGTTTTATAAGTAGGCTAGTAAATAATTTCTGAAGGAAAATGTATAGAAAATCCTTTTTATTCACAAAGGTAGTTAAAAGTTGTAAGAAACACATTCACATTATACACACAAAGTAACAACCTAAATATATGTTTGGATTTCATGAAGTACCATGAACACCAGTAAAGGAATGATGGGCCTTGTCTTAACAATGTAATGTATTTGAATAAACTATGGAAAGCCAGTGTCATCATAAGTGTTCATTGAGAATGAAGGTAAGCCACATTTTTAGTACATAAACTTTGTGGCTTTTGACTCCATATGAACTCCTTTTTTCTATCATTCATTATATTTTGAAAAATAACTGTGCAACAAATTTCATCAAAATTGCAGTAAAAATGTGACTTTTAGAAGAAACGGTGTGTCTATTTTGAATAGAATTGCTGGACATATATGCATTACAAAGGATTGTGGTATCATACCTTAATAAAACTGAAGCAAAAGACTCTATATCAATTGCTCACATGTACAAACATGTACCACTGGCTTTTCATAGTTTGAAATGATTTTAAGCAATTAGAACCCTTTGTAAGGTGGAGCCCTTACATTAGAAAGGGGTTCCTTGGAGACATAGAAAGATAGTATACCTAAAATGCATGTACAGTTTAAGAATTAAAATATAGGTGTTTCTTGTGATAAGATAAACTATGTATGAACTATTTTTATTGATTTCATGTAAGAAATTCATCATCCTTTAATATCACCTTGAAATTACATTATTTGCAAAAATGAAGTTAATTTTTCCCCCAACATGATGGATACTTGAAGGTTGTTAAAGGATATTTATTCATAAATTCAAAATGAAACAAATAAAGAGTGTTCACAACACCCTCAACCAACCCCTGGGAATTTTTTTAACCCACTTGAAAGACGATCAGAATAGGCATATGGTTCCCAAAGCAAACATGCAGGATGATATCTATATAGACTGAAACAAAGATGAAAATGACTTAAGAGCTCATGCTTCAAAAAAGGAACATGCCACAAATAATATAAAATATTAAACCATATCAGGTCTACAAGGCTAGTTTCATGACTCAATAGGAACAAACACATTATCCATAAACTAATAAATATAACTAACCAAGTATCACAGTTATTTCATTTTCCATCATTTCCATAATCTATTTCATTCCTAATGTCAATTTTCGTTTGACAGAATTACTGAAGAATGATTAGCACAATGTAATCATCTAAAAGTTGTGTCTGAAATAGTTGACACACATGGTCATGAAAATCAAGATAAAGAATAAATGCTGCATTTTTCTGACATGAAACTCTCCACAAGTTTGTTTGCAGTCTTTCAGATCAAACTTGCACAGAAATACATCAAGTTCTGCAAAATGAAAGCCAATTTTAGTTTGCTCAACCCCCTCCCCCCCCCCCCCTGATAAATGCACAATGGAAGTGCATGCTTTAGTGAAAGATTGGATACATCCAATACATGTAGCATCAAGATAAAAACATATGCCAAGCAAAAATTTTGAAAGAAATTTGAAGCAGACAGCCACAAGTAGGTGAAGATACAGGTATCAAAGGTGAAATGACTATGATGTAATGATTGGATACATGATATAGCTAATATGTGCGAGGGCGTAGGCTGGGGGTGCACTGGGTGCGTGTGCACCCTCTCGCTGAGGCAGAGGAGTTCCAACACAAAAACAAAAAACAAAATTTGTACCCCTTCTTCTGCTTTCAACGGCTCATTTTCTAAACTTAAGTTCCACCTCCCCAAGATGTGCACCCCCAATATAACTGCTTTATTTCCACCTCTCAAGAATGTGCACCTCCCCATGCTTAAACCAGCCTCCGCCCTTGATGTGATAATGTAATATGAAAAAATATGAGTGAATTGCATAATGGGATATTGATTATTTATGAGTTTACCTGTATCGCTCTCAGGTAGATAAATGGCATGAAGATTTCGCTCTGATACTATATATTATGCAAGTTGTTGAAACAAGAGAATGATAACATGAATGAGCTAGGTCCCCTGGGTCCTCCATATAGCCTAATATTCTCACCAAAATATTTTTTCCCCATTTGTACCGTATTGTACCATACAATTTTGTCTTCATTTTAGCTGCCTTCATTTAAATATCGCATGTATAGAACAAGTGTAATTATGCACAAAAAAAACATTTTATTGAGTCTGATATAAAAAATGTAATCTAATCAAGTAAAATAAGAATTCTTGACTGATAGAAAGCATATCTGATCCAATGAAACGAGAAAGAACATAATACTGATATGCTGATATTTACTAAGCACATGTATACAGAATATACAATATTCATATGCGGGTATATTACATACTCAAAATCACCATGCTTTTATATACTCCTGCAAAATAAACACTATGTAAATATATGTTTAAACTGTTCTTCAATACAGCGATCATTGACCATTCTCTGATACTGTACATGCTGCAACTACACAAAAAGAGAGGAAAAGGCGAAAAATTCAAATTGTCTTTTACCAAATCTCCTATCCATTCTTCGTGGTATGGGGAATATATCTGACTCATCGTCGTCATCATCGTCGATGAACCTGCGGAGGTCCGGCTGGCTCCGATGTCGCTGTCGCATCCTGCGTGGAAACGTGCTGTAGTCGTCTCCCATCATGGAACCATCCACTGACCCCCTACTCCGATGTCTGAGCATCTCATAATCGTCAACTGTTTGGGCATTGTTAGAGGAGGAAGCAAAAGCAAAAACATTGGGAGGCATGCTTGGTATGAGTGAAAATTCTCGATGGTATTTTGGTTTTTAAGGGAGTATTAGTATTAGTAATATGAATTCTTATCACACCATGCATTTTGATGAAGTATGTTATGTAAAGTGTAAAAAATGCATGTACAGTAGGGCCTAATAATTTGATTGTGCTTTGATTAATAAATCACTACCAATATAAAAGATTTCATTATGTATCGATGCACAATAAATATCATTTTTATTTCTTAAATATCACCTACAATACAAATGTCTTGGATGTACTTGTGGGCCTACAGTGAACCACTAATCATAATAAAACAGGAGGGTATACGTACAGGTCTACATCCACCAATGTTTTACTATCGAAAATGGTATATGCACACAGATTCTCTTCAAGCAAAAAATATATTTTATTGTGAGAATAATAATATCCAAGGAAATTTTCCCTAAACTAGGCAATTGTCGGAAAGTCATTTAATAGATAATTTTCTCTTTTTAATGAACAATTGCAATTATGTACAGAAAATAACCATTCCCCCCAAAATATCTTCAGAACAAAAAATATCAAATGAAAAAGGAAAATTCAAATTTTGGATGTTCATACGTCACTTTTTTCAACAGATGCCAGGTTTTAGTGGAGCCTGTCGGAAATAAATCGAAAAGTGCCTATATGGCAATGGCAAACATAAACTATTGGTATCAGCCCAGTAGAAGGCTTTTTATAACATACAGTGCTGTCTACATTTGCACAAACATCAAATTATGAAATGGGAGGCGTTAAAAAAATAAATGTAAATGTACATGCAAGTCCATTTGCATCCTCCCTCAGTTGCATAGATGTGGTGTTTTAAAAATTTAGAATTACAATAGATATATTCATTCCTGAATCAACGATTCTGTACACTATTTAAATCAAAACTAAAAAATAATTCAATAGAGTTGTGAATATATTTATTTATAATGTACACATTGAGAGTAAAAATAAAAATAAGAGGATAGACAAAATTATAAAGAATTATCAAAACTACCGAGGAATAATTACTTCAACAATTTTTAGTTTAATAATTATTGTACCAAGAAGTATTGGAATTACATTAAAACAATTAGCTTTGTGAGTGTGTGTCACAGTCACATGCAACCTACTACCAAAATATAAAAGATATACCATAGAACCATATATGGAAAGGTAAATGAAAAACCATTATAAATTAAATAGAAAAACATTTCCAATAAAGAACCCCAATGAAATTCCAAACCAAAAGTTCACTCAACACTTAACATTTCAAGAAAATTTGCTGCTTTTCGTCAATATGTGAAAGCTTAATTTAGACTCTATATAAAATTTTCCCAAATTCTTTCCAAAATGTGTTGCATTAGAATTGCAACATGTGCAGTGACTTCTGATACAAATAAAGTTAGAACAAAAGTAAAGGAAGATACAAAATGAATAAAGTTTAAAAAGAGAAAAGAAGTTAATAATTCATAAACATGTTAATATACCTGCAACATATACAATATGTGGTCTCCTTGTGGCTTTTAAAGAAAAGGGATAATATTCTGGTCAAATTGATTCAATCACTTGTTTATTTTTTCACTGCACTGCAATAAGATTTGGATAAGTTCTCTACATTAAATAACCAATATATATAAAACATGATATATAACAATAATCTAAACAATAGCAATGCATACAAGCAACAGTGTTTCAAAGCGCTGGGTGGGTTATTGAGAAGTGCAACACAAATTTGCGCATTGCTAAATGTGTTTGCTTTTGCTACATGGAAGTCTTTTCTTTGGTCAACAAATGATTTTGCTTAAACTTGAACGTCTATTTAGGAGAGAAACAATACATATTTGAAAGGAGTGGTTTGGGGAAACACTTACATGCAGGCTATTACACAGCTATGAACTGCTAACATTTGAAAAACAGGTCTATCATTTAATGTTCTTGGGTTAAATGGGAGGGTTAATGTATTAGGAAATAATCAAAGCAAATAAGTAAATTGTTAATATCATTTGAAAATAAAGAAATATAAAAGTTATTAGTGGTTGATGTTACTTATCTCTTGTGAATATAATAAGAAAAGCAAAAAGTACAAAATAATTACAATATCTGTTAGAGTTAGTAAATTATTGATCATTAATCCAATGAATGTTGTGTTTAGAATATCAGTATGAAATTTTGCATAAATTTGCATATCATTATATTTCAGATGCATGCACATACTCTTACCTGAGCTGACCATAGCAGGAGGGTAATTCCCATCGTAAGAAGGATCTGTCCAACGTTTGCTTATCAACTGTGGCTCACCAGAATCTAAAAGGTTACAACAATGATTGATCAAAATTAAATATCCATCAAATAAACCAGAAGCAAAGACTTTATTGTCTAAAGGACATCCTCATCTAGCCAAATTCACATTTTTTACTCATAAATGAAAAATATCTTGCTCAAATTGGATCACGACCCAATTTCATGAAAAGTTGCTATGATATCAAATCTTGCTGGAGTGTCACCTTTCCTTGGAAGAGCCAATCAGAAAGCAGAATTATCACTGTTGTCATGGCAGTTGACATACCAGCAAGACTCACTATCATATCATCTTTTTCTGATTGAGTCCACCTCCTTTAATAAGTCTGAAGAATCTTGCAAGCTTGGCAATATATTGATAAATGGTATAAGACTGTTAAAAAATAACTTGCAAAATGGATACAGATCTATGTATGCTAAAAATCAATATCTTTGGAACTTGTATTCTTTCTTCTTTTTTTTGAGGAAGAGAGGGAAAATATGAAGAGATTTCTTTCCAACTAAACAGTGATAAATCGGTTTCCTTAAAGTCAAAGAAAATCTTGTAACTTTACAAGTTTGTACTAGCATGTCTAGTAAATTGTAAAAAAACATTTTTAGTGTGATCTTCAAAAGACAGATACAGAATACAACAAATCAATATTCTGAATATTTCACTAAGGCAACAAAACATCTTATCAAAAAAGAATGCATTTTTTTTATTGGATCCCTGAAATGCTTCATGATTAATAAAGGCTTCCCTTCTTGACAGTGCTCCATTTTCCTGAGCAGAACACACTCCCCATGCTAAATGTCACTCTTATACATGTACCATCAAGCAATGTACATGTATGTCCTTAAAAAATCATCTCATTCTCATTCTAAACAGCTCATTTTTTCCATTTTATTGGTAAATTGTGATGACCATTCTTTATAACCAGAAGATGGAGAACTAGCGTATCAAAAAGAATAACTACTTACATCCAAGATGGCCGAGGGATCGATGCCGACGCATCCTTCTCCTCCGCTCCTGCTGGAACATGTAAGCTGCTTCTCCTAAGGGTGGGAGTTTTGGAAGGGGGTCACAGCGAGCACACAGGAGTAAAACAAGAGCCCAGGAGCAGCGAAAATGAAGGGGGGAGGGAGGTTCACACCACAATGCAAAGGAGAAAATGGAGAGTAAGGAAGCCAAGAGGGAGAGCAGGAAACAAAAAGGGGTATGTAAGAACGAGATGGAACAGGCACTACAAGCAGACAACAGGAATGTGCAGACGATCTATGTGCGTACCCACCCACACACAGCATGCTCATGCAGGTACTATATCAACTAGCTAACTTTTCTTTCTCTAGCATATAACATTAACATTTCACATAAACTTATTAACTAGAGATTATAATTTAAAATGCATTAATTCAATACTTCACTATTATTAAAGGTGATTAAATATCATATGTGAACTAAAATGCATATAAACATATGTAGTAAATGTTTGTGATTACACAAATTAAACTACATTTACTAATAGTGTTTAGTATGCAACAACTGAATTTTCGTAATTCATAAAAAAGAAAATACTTTCAAAACTTTCAATATTCGCATAAATAATATTCCTTCTTTCTTAATAATGACTAATCGTAATCATGGAAAAAAAAATGTATGAATCAAATTCTTTTGGCAATTCACAGATACAGCTTATTTCTTGAAGGATCAGTTTTAGAATCATTTTCTGTTTTTTTTATATATAAGAAAGTAAAAAAGGGGCCTAAGCTTTCGATCCTAGCAGAATCTTCGTCGGAGACAAAAAAATTTATATATATTTACAGGTGACTAATAATTATTATTAGCTGAATTATGTCAGTTCACAGATTCTTGAAATAATGCCTAGTTAAATATGAATGCCTTGGTCTTGCGAGTATTTAGTTGCACAAACCCAGGCCCTCTCTGGGTAAAAAAAATAATCAGGATCATGGTAACTTGGCATCCTTATGATAACTTATTTGGGATTCCTTAATCTTGAATAGCTGTAAAGGGGCTAACACACTTGGACATTTTAGTTAGAGTACACCAACGTACCGTACGTGTGACCAGCCTTTCTCTCGTTTAATCCCATTTCTATATAATAAGCTTTCAATTCTTAATATCAAGAAATGCATTTGGTTAACAACACAAAAGGTATCGAATTCATATTCGTTATATACAGAATCATTTGTGTTGTTAACAAAAGGCATCAGTACATCGGCATAGGTGTGACAGACCGTTCAGATGTGCGTGCCCCCATTTTTAATGAAAAAGAGCACAGAATATCAATGTTCATATTGTTGAGATGGATGTAAAGCAGACTCCAACTAATTCTATCTATTGTTGATGACCACTTCACACAGGGATTCACTGGGGTTTGGATTATTTCTCTCACATTTTTACTGTCGCCGAAGAATTTCTATTCAATCTCCAAAGCAATTCACCTTGCTTTATACAGTCAAAAAGACATAATTACATTTTCTCTAATCATGCAACTTGAAATATGGGTCTTGCACCAAAGTCTTGTGTTTTAGCACCCTACTCTCTGTTTGCCATGAGTCTGAGTTGTTGGACGCCCCATTACCCCCACCCCCTTTCCCTTTCCCTCCTACTCTAAACCAAATTCAATTTAAGCAGGACACTAAAAAAATTGAGTGTCCTTGGGGTCCTTTCGACCGGAGAGTGCTGCTGATTTTCATCTAATTCTGGGAATACTGGGATCTAAACTAAATGGATGTCTTCTTTGATGAGTTGAGCAAAGGGGCAAATGGAAACATTTGATGAGGGGGGTATTCTTACCTGGTTCAAACTCTCCAGGGGCGCCAAACACAACATCACCGTACGAGGGAGTGATGTCATAGCTTGCTGCTCGGTTGTGGTTCCTGGACTTGGCTCTGAATGGCACCTCTTCGTCAGGGTGCAGAGGGCTTCCCTTGTGCTTGTAAACAGCATCTACAAAATAAAGATGAGATATGAATTTATCACCTATATAAATATGCATTTGGGCTGCAAAATAAAAAAGTTGTTTCATGCACACTAGTTTCCAGCAATAATACACTGCCATTCTCCATGTTTTCATATCAGTGCGCATGTCTTTTTTAATCAAAATAATATCGAATATTTATGTCACTTGTACATAGAAAACACTAACCGTGTTCACAACACATTGCACTCATCTTTGACTCATGCGATACGATCTGAACTTGGTCAATATGCTCTGATATTAGAAACTCTTGTTGAAATGGCGATGGGGCAAGACAGCACGTATGTTGTGTATGGGTAAGCTAGTATCTGATGATATACATCTGTAAAGGACCTATAGATGTTGTTCCAATGTATTAAGTGCTTGATAAAAGAGAAATGTTACTATCATAACAAAATATGAAATTGCACATACCGCCAGCATGCCTATCGATGAGATATATGACTTTCTTCTTGCATTTCTCCTGGACATCATCAGGGAGGATGTGGATGATGTATGGCCAGATAGTCCTCTTAGCGTTGGTGTCAAGGATTGGAAAGACCTCAACAATCAACCCATCAATGTTCCTACAAGGAATGTAATAATAGAGAGTAATATCTATCAGTCATCTTGCTTTCATTCATTTATCATATAAACACAAATATACAATATGTACATTTTGCTATCTCTATAACCACTGCTTTTTAATGTCATTTTGTGTGTGTTTCTCTTGCACCCAGAAGACTATATTGTAGTATATAAGAATCAACTGATGTCAACTATTCTGTACACTTTGGCCCAAATTCTAATGTCTGGTTTCACTATTAGGTCATGGTCTACCTCTGTCCTAATATCTTAGTACCTTCAACTTCCTATATTAACATAGTGGTAGACCATAGTTCAAAATGTCAAAATTTTGTTTACACTGTAAGTTTCTTTCCTTTATTGCGCCCTTTCCGAGTGTTTTATAATGGTGAAAAAAATGTTTTAGTATTTATTCCTGGCAATTATGAATAAATTGAGCAAAAAATTGAGCTGACATATTGAATCTCTATTCATAAGAGATTTATGTCACAATTGGCTATCCATGGATAAACCAAAATTTAAACCAAAAATCAAATTAAACCAGAGTTCAGAATACGCGCCAGTGTGTTATATTTATTTGAAAACAATTACTAGACATAACAAAGAAGGGCGAAATTGAAAAAAATAATCACATTTACATGTACAATCATACATGTAAATGTTTTTATTTTTGTATTTATAACTTACCTTGTATGATGGTAATCTCTAAGGCATTTCTTGATTACTTTCCGCTCATCAGGTGTAAGATGGTGTTCCATCTATCAAGAAAAGTACAAAGGAACCAAGATAGCAATCATACAATATATTATCTTTGGTGATGAAAGGGTATGCAAGTTTGTTTCCTTGCAATTTTGGGTTTCATGTCCAATCCAACTTTGATATCATGGGGACCATTGTAGGAAGAGTTGCATTCAAAAGCATCTGAAAATAATAAAATGCAAATCCTAAATAATCACTTTTGCCTGCTTGAAGATCAAATTGCAGTGGTTTTGGGAAATGCATTCGATTGCAACTCTTTCACCAAAAGGCCACAGAATATTTAGTTACAGATATTTCGCAAAAAGGGCATGATCATTATATTTATGTAATTGTCAACAAAAATGGAATCTAATTTTCAAACTCGTCAGTAAAGCTTTCAGTAATATATTCATGACTCTTTCTATTTCAAAAAGGGAACACAGCTAAAAAATGTTCCAATATCAGTGAACCACTTTTCATTGGAAGCTTACATATTGCCCAGTGTGCAAATGAGTTTCTTTGATATAAATTAAATATTTTATGGACCCTAATTAATATGCAAAGGATTTAACCAAGGACATGGTTTAAATCTCCTTGGACATACTTAAACAAGTGTCTTAAATTAAAAATAAAAAAATGGAGGGGTCTATACCAGTATAGTTAAAATCGCCCTTTAAGCTGGGCCAACAAGTCAAAAATCATCTTACCATTTCCTTGAAAGTTCTTCCCAGTGAATGCAGGTCCATCTTTGAGAGAGGCTTGAGGCCGATAATACTGTCACCATCGTAGACGGTTGTTGAGGCTCGACTGGTTCCCGATTCCGACAACCAACCTGCGATGGAGGTGATGTCACTGGTCTGTGTGGTGCTCAGAACACTACTTGATACCATACTAGCACTGGCAACAGAATGGGCTAGAGTACATAAAAGAGTGGAGAAATGTGTAACCAACAATTTCATCAATCAAAGATTTTTCACAAATACATGTAATTCTACAAAAACTGACTTCCATAAAGTCAAATAATCATGATATGTTTTGGTATATGTACATTTGATATACACCTATAGGTTCTACCTCACATACATGTAGCATAACAAAATTACATGTAACTCCTTAGTGTTTATGCAGAGTAGTGTAAGATGTGTCAAAATTTGACCTACCTGATGTCAACATGAAAAACATACCTACAGTAAATTATTGCATATACGGCACACCCCAAATTGGGGATTTATCTACAGAAAAAAAAATTGTGGAAAGGTGGTTACCGTAGCAATTTTTCTAATATACCACAGAAATTTCAAAAGAAAAATTAAAATTGAAAAAAAAAATCAATATAACATAAAATGAAAAGCTTTAAAAGGTATTTTTCAAAAGAAAATTGAGAAAGGGATTTGGATTGGGGAACAAATTCTATATCATTCTCTGCAAACTAGCTGGCATGAACATGTGTAAAAATAATTGTACATCAGCATTACATGTACACGTCGTATCTTTATTCCAACACATTGCTAGCATCCTAGACAGCTGCTGCAGAATCAAAATAAAAGCGTTATTAATCAAATATTTATATCTACTAACATCTCAAATAAAACGGTTGCTTATAGGACTTAAAAAGCCATGAAATGAATACAGCAGCTGGTGATACCAATGTCAACAATGCCTAGAGTATACCACTCTCACTTCAACTTAGTAATCACACTGAACACGGAAAGCCAATTCTAATTCACTTCTCCTGTGGGTTGTCCCCATAGACAGGTTTCATTGTATAGTTGTACAATTCGGGGAGAATTTTGGAGGAAAAAAACAGTAAATGCAGATGTAAAAATAATAATAACTGGTATCTCTGCTTATATTCTATAAATGTATTCATACATGCAGTGTAGTTTTAGTTTCACAAAAATAAGTAAAATTATTAGCAATGTGATGTTTTATGAACAACTCTCTCTCCAATTTGATTGACAATCAAGCAATGATTAATTAAAAAAAACATACATGTGTCTAAAGAACAGTTAAACATTGTGCATCAATGTTGGAAATAGCAGATCCAAACTTTTCCTTTTCCTTTCTACTGCAGAAACTATCACAAACTAATTTTTCAATATAGAATCCTCCACTACCAGTAAAATTATGTATTACAGAGAGCAGAATTTAAGAAAATAATAAATTCTCACTAATATCCAATCAGAATCAATTTAGCAGACAAAGAAAGAGCTCCTGATGAAGCTGATATTCTTGAAAAGAGTAACAAGTTAGGGATGATTTGGCCTACCTGAGGAGGGACCAGCAGGACCGGTCTCTACCACCAATGTGGGTGTGGATCCGCTCCCCTTTAAGAGCTCTACTAGCTCATCATGGGTCTTCTTACGAACATTGAGACCATTGAGTCTCATGATACGGTCTCCTGTACGCAGACCGGCTCTCTCAGCAGCACCACCTACAAATGGGAGAAAAAATAATTAGAAGTGTCAAGTATAAACAAAAAGGTAATACTGCTGCCGATATCATATTATCAAAATATTCATTACAATGCAGATGGTGATAATGATGACGTCGATGGTGGAGGTGAAGAAGATGAAGATGATGACGATGACGACGACGATAAAGTTGGAGGTGGTGGTGGTAGTGGTGGTGGTGATGATAATGATGACGATCATGATAATGTTGATGTTGATTTCAATGATGAGGAGAAGGATGATGATGATGATGATGCGATGATAATGGTGATGAAGATGATGATGGTCATGTTGATGACAATGAAGATGACAACGATAATGATCAGGGGCGGTATTCTGAGGTCATTTTATCTTTAAAATATTTTATTTTATATCTTAAAATGAAATTGGTATTCTGAGATGACATTTTATCTCTCAGATTAAATTTACAATTTTATCTTGCGTATAAATTTTATCTTGCGTATCTATGATGATACGCAACAGAGCAGTGGCTGCGTAGACATACCCATCGCGTATCTGGCCATTGCAACGCGGGTGATGTGCTTGCGCCCAAGTTACTTTGAAGAAAAAATAAAATAAACTTAAAAGAGGGTAGGGGCTATTTTATCTCCGCGACGTTGATTTCGTCAATATTTTTAAGTGAATTAACTCCAAATGTTGGCATGAAAATTAAGAAAAATTATATATTCATTGAGAACAACACCTTAAAGTTATTCATGTACAATCAGGAAGCATTTCATAAGACTTTTCTTGACTAATATTGTCTTTGAAATGATGCTTGAAAAGATGCGATATAGACTTCGAAAAAAAGATGAGAGTATTGCCATTTTTGTTAAAAAGAAATCTCTGTAAAGACGCGCAAGCGTATTGTGCAAGCGTATTGAAGTCAATAAATTGACGCAATCTCACCTCTTCGCCACACCTCCTAGCGGAATGGATTTCCATTGGTTGAGTGATATGAGAGAGCTATAAAAGCGTGTTTCTTATTGGATATTGATAACAAAATAGGTGTGTCTTACAGAGATAAAATGAAGATAAAATTGTTCTCAGAATACCAATTCGGAGAGATTTTAAGGGTATTTTATCTCACTGATTTTAACGGAGATAAAATATTTTATTTTATCTGAGATAAAATGGATCTCAGAATACCACCCCAGAACATTTGATGAAAACATTGCTAGCTGTTACCTGTTATTTTCATAAGTAAATATTCAATTATCTCTATTAAAATGAATGAAAATTAAAAATTAAAATTGTTATCAAACAACCTGTACATGTTCATCTAAAATTCAAATTCTGACTTACCTCTATCAATAGTCTCTATGATTACAGGGTTATCACCAGCAAGAACAAAACCAAATGATCCTCCAGCTCGATTGACTGTCACAATCCTTCAATCAAAATACAATCAGAATCATCACATCGATCATAATCAAACTTATGTTTATTCACTAAAAATAACTAACAACTTTTTTTTTAATTATGTTCTATTCAAAATACATCAAGTGATGCAAGTCTCTATAAAGTGAAGGAAAAAATGATCATAATCATAATTTCATCATTTCAGAAGTTGACATCCATTATAGGCCTACTGCATATACATGTAGGTTGTGCTTCAAATGTACTTTAAAAATTACAAATAGATGTATATAACGCTACTGATCAGTGGTTGAATAATCTTACAATTTCCAAACATCAACATGAAAAAAGTATATTTATTTCAATAATTTAATGAAAAGAATAACAAATTTGACGATTGTTCTTCTTACAGTCCTTACCTCTTTCCCCTGGCAGGTTCATCCTTTGTAACCAGAAAATCAAATCGATCTCGGTGTTTGGGTGGAACAAAAATCCTAGTGGAAGCAAACAAAATTAATTAAAGTTTTCATTGTCCATTTTTTCTACAAACAAAATTTACACTGGACTTGAACAAGTAATCTAACTCCAAATTTATAATGTGTCAAAAATTATAGTGATTAACAAAATTAAAAAAGTGCATTGTCCATGCTCAACTCAATTTCATCAAGAGATGGGCTTAGGTCGTTCTACTGTACCTGATATCTTTAAAGAGTTTTCCTTTTGAAGGCGTGCCATTTTTAAAAATTCTTCAGTGTTATGCTTATAATTTAATCTCTATTTATAATGACAGGGTGGCATTGACCTAATGAAATACATACATGTACATGTACAAGATACAATTTTTTTTTTCTGTCAAATGGCAAAGTATTATCTTTATTTTTTTAATTCTGTAACACCACAAGAAATAAATAATCTTACCTGATATCTTCAAATAGTTTCCTTTCTGTAGGTGCATCAAGGAGACCAGCCAGTGCTCTACCAAAGGCATCCACTTTCTTGTCCTTTGCATATCGCTTGAGTAATGCAAGTAAAGTCTCCTTCTTTAATGGGTCATTGTAAAACACTGCATCAAGCTGTAAATACAGGGACATACGAATATTTCGGGGTTTAAAGTTACAACTACATATTATGCACGTATTCATAAAGTTCCTGGATCTTTACCCGGGAACATCTTGTAGTCTTTATATCTACCTAGATATTAGATTGGGGTACAATACAGCAGATATAAAAATTAAGAATTTGATCTGGGTTTCCTCAACATTCATGCATCATAAAATCATATACTAGTATCAGAAATGTGAAAGTATTTTATGCAGTGAAATACTGTCTCATGTTACTGTCAAACAGTTTTACATGAACATGAATTTATTGATCGAATGTAAAATTCTAAAAACTGCAATATTTATTTCATATTTAAAATGTGATTTTGATGAAATTTTCAGCTTGTATGATTTTTCTGTATTCATTCAAATCAATTAACTTTTAAGTTTTTGTTTGGCTGGACTTGACCTTTATATTTTTTTATAAAGTTATTTTTTAGTCTAATTTTGACATTCATAAAGCATGTTTATTGTTGGTGAGCAGAGCAGCAAGCAGGAGGTCACAAGGCCCCATCGAGATGTCAAGCTCCATGAATCCTGATGAGTGTACACTTTAGCAAATGTTTGTGACTTTTGCATCCACATTGTAGTATATACTTTTAATTTGTAGATTTGTTTTGAAAAAAAGATATTTGAAACTTGTTTACATACAAGAGAACTGTTTCTGGGCTGGCACTATTGAGCAGCGTATTTGGACAGTGGTGTGCTCTACAAATCTATAATAATTTTATCATAATTTTTAATTATGATCATATTTCTCTTTCTCAATTTAGTATACTAGTTATAGTATACCCACATGACATGTAGGCCTCCTTCTCTCCATTTGATCTCCCTTAAATTTAAAATGGGAAATTTATCCATCTATAACAATGAACAGGATGTGCTTACACTACCCATACTATTACTGTAGAGTTCTTCAAGGAGTTGTCAGTTATCACCTTTGCCTGCATTTTGTTGTTTCTTGTAAAGGTGAAATCCTACATACAATGTGCTTTCAATCCATCTACAACATGTACAGGATACACCACTATACTGTAGGTATCTAGTTCTTCAAGGAGTTGTCAATTATCACCTTTGCCTAAGCACAATAGGAAGAGTCAAGGGACTAATGCTTCAATAGACTGATTAATTGTATTTGTAATCTGTTGTTTCTGACATAAAGTAAAATCATACTGTACTTTCAGTAGTTAATAGGACTTACCTAAAATAATGCAAGTTTTATCATTCAATGACGATGACCTGTGTCTATCAAATTAATAGGATGAGAATAGACTCTTTCAAAAATGTGTATAGATCTACTGTAGATTGTAAAATAGTAAATATCGTTAACTGATACAAAATAATTTTGGCAGTAATTTGGTGAAAATGTACATGTGATTTACATGTTGTGCAACTGTATCAAAACATCACGTGCATGTAGTGAGGTGCATTTTAAACTCACTCAATTACACACATTCTAAAAAAACTCTTTCAAAAAAGTAGTAAAAAAATCTAAATAGGATTATCTCAATCTTCTATGTTGTATTTTCCAGACATGTTTACAACTCTTATCAAGCAGCTGGTATTACTTTTCATGCAATTATCTGTCATTACAACCAAATTCATTCACTTTTCAAGACCCTCCCCCATCCCCTTCTGTTCTGAAGCCTGAAAGCATTGTTTGATTCAAAAAGCTGGATGAATAAAGTAAAGCTCCAGAGACACAATCAATACAGCCCCAACGATTTCCATGCAATAAGCACGCTCCATTGAAGTGCGTCTATAGAAATTACCCTTATGATGCGTTCCCCAGAACAATCAAACCTTTACCGAGTGATGGTCAATCCTTTCGACAATAAAATTCAGAGTTATCGATCCCGGTTCTAGGGAGTTGCCTTTAAATGTAGGTGTGTTTTGATGCGGAGTGAATCATTCTCCGCGTTGATTGTCTTCCATGTATGATATCATGCCCCGATACAATGACTTAATGAATAATGGAAAAGGGTCTCCACCTAGAAACTACATGGATCATTCTTTGCCAATTATATGGGCTCTCTATTATCATACATGTATGCCACTATTACTGTGCATGCAATGTATGAAGAGAACAATTTATACTGTGTAGGCCTAGCCCTAGAGGTAAAATCTTATAGAATTTTGTTGCACAGTTGTATGTTACATATACAGTATTTAATTGTTTATGTCTGGGAAATAGACCAAAGAAGAATCTCCATGTACGAAAAAGAAGGAGAAATAAAGAAAAAGAATAGAGGGAACATGGAATAAAGAGGAATGAAAAGACAGATAAAAAAAATGAAGCAAGAAAAACAAATAAAAGGGAATAAAGATAAATATTAAAATAGAAACAATAAAGATAAATAAAATTAAAATGACCAATTTGCACTGGGATAAAATATTAAGAGAAAATGAAGTAAGAAAATAAAGAGAAGTAGAATAGGGGAAAGAAAAATAAAAATAAAATTAAGGGTAAGGAAAAATTAAAAGAACATTAGAAAATAAAGGGGGAGAAGGAAAATATTAACAAGGAAGATTACAAAGAGAAATGGAAAACACATGAAGGGGAAAGGGATGCAGGGAAAGGATTTTTTTTTCAAAGTAGAAACAATGGGAAGGATAGCGGAAGATAAAAAGGGGCAATAAAGAAAGGAGTGACCTTGGTCAACAAGCAGACAGAAATGTAGAAAGAATTAAAGGGGAAAAAAGAAAAGAGGATGGTATTCAACTCCATGTAAAGAGAATGAAGAGATGAGAGATGAAGTATAAAAAAAAACAATTAAAAAAAAAAGAAAATTGGCAAGTAACAGGACAAGTGAAAAAAATATGGGAAGTACTGAATAGAGCACAATGCATGATGATACATGTATATATGCATCAATTTTGTCATGCATCAGTCAAAGAAAATCCATTACATGAAATTACCTTTGCATGCAATTGATACAGTAAAAAGCGAATGTGTGTAATTGATACCAGCTGATTAATCCATAAATACCCCCTTAAGCTTGTAAATTACTTAGTTCAACAATGCAGGAATGGACTAAAAATGCACTTTACGTAATTAGAATTGCACGGAGCGTCCCTCTTAATACTACACCGATGATGCTTACAATGGTTGCCATAGGGACAGCCTAGTGGGAAGCCGTGACTATGGCAATAAGTGTACCATTCATCACACATGTATCTGCCTGTCTGTCTGTGTGGGAGCACACACACTGACATGGTAGTTTCAGTTTAAAACCCTCTATGAAACCGTCACCTTTGTATGGGGAGCAGAATTTTATTGAGGCATTGGGGTAGAGCATTGGTAATGTTGAGTAGGACATACATGTAGCAGTATATGTATTTGCAATAAGCCAAGGTCTAATCAATCCATCATGCTTCAGTGCCTTAATCGTAATTTCTGATGATCAAAAAATAACAATCAATCATGTTAAGCTCATAATTTGGAATCAAATAAAAGATAAAAAATACATGTATGTAATGGAAAATTTACCGGTAAGTAATATTTCTAACCTCATCATTTTTTTATGAAGTAATGACAGCGTATTCATTGGAAATTTCCAAAGGTGATCACATCATTTTTCATGTAATATTAGGAGGGTTGGTTGTTTTTTAACGTATTTTGCATCCCATGTAGAGTGAAATAGTAGGCCTAAATGGAAATATATTTTGTCAACTGTCATCTATGTGTATGAGTACATGTACATGTACACAAAACATGCACGTGTCCATGTTAATAATGAAAGAACAAATCCATATCAAAACTTAAAGAATTAAATGTCATCGCCAGACAAGATTATCTGGTACGTACATGTAGGCCTGCCTATAAGCCAATTTTTAACAATCTTCTGTACCTTGATAATCGAAATTCATATAGGCTTTTATGAAACAGTTACCCTTCCTCAGGCTTCTTTTGAAATGAAGTTGTGAAATTCATAAAAGGGAGATACAATGTACTGTACAACGATTTCTCTCTGGCATTTTTGACACTACTGAAAGTTTCAACAGCTCTTATGCACCTGTAGTATAAAAGCATATCTCATACAAATTCAAATTTCATCAATCCCCATTTTCTGAAAAAGTTAATGATTTTAGCTCATGTTTTTGGGCAGGTCATCACTTCAGAGATTGATTTCAGCTTTCAAAAACTTTTATTTCAAAATTACTCAATATCCATTACTTAAAAGATGTATAGTAGTTGTATAGGTTTTCAACTAAGCAGGGAAAAACCATGAAAAAAAGTAATAGTACACTGTACAGTCAAATAGTCAATGAGTGTTATTGTTTTCCTGTCATTCGATCTGGGACAAACTGCTGAGAACTAATTAATTTCATTTCCAAGAACCTTGGTCAAGAAATACATTTTAAAGGGCTTTCAGAATGATTGTAATTCAATTATTCATGGATGGATGGAAACAATTTAGCGTAGGCTACCAAAAAGCTCTATTTCAAGGGGGAACTCGCAATATGATAGAATAAAATTCATCGAATGTCAATATGCACAATACGGTAACTTCCATCAGTGAAACTGCACACCTAAAATTGTAATTTTGCTTTGATTACACATGTATTATGCAAGATAATTATGAGAGTTTTAAAGGGGATGTTCACATAAAATTCTAATATTAAAGAGCTTTTTTTTTTTCTTTATCGGATTTCTAACAAACCTTCACCAGTATTTTTTTCTATCACTTTTCTGCTATTTTTATAGGGTGAACTTCCCCTTTAACAATGTAATCTTCTTAACATTAAATGGATTTGAAATGAGAAGGTGCATTTTGTTTTTAGTACAGTATGTATTTCGCATTAGAGGACCTACATGTACATGTACAATACATGGGGATGTGGAATTAGAGCAAAGGAAAACAAATTTAATTGCACTTTTATAGTCTTTTATTCCTTTCTCACAGTCAAACCTCTATTAATAAAGGAAACCAAAACCCAAGAAGAGAAGCAATCTTATTGGAAAGAGTAAAATAAGAGGAACAATTCAAAACATGTTTCATCAAAATCGGTTGTGAAATTAGCAAGGCATGGACGTTTAAAAAGTCTTGTTGTGATTTCTATGGGATCCTCAAATTGGCAAACATGCTTCAAAATGCCTGATTTTGTGGACAACTCTCCTTTTTTTCACAATATTTCAGATTTTCCCCATTATCTTTAAAATTGCATATTGCCTCATTCTGAGCATAGCATGTGTCATGGGAAAATACAATTCACACCACATATGTCAAGGTCAGGAGGAGATGATGTAAAATAAGTAAAGTAAAGGGGAAAATCTGAAAATCTGTGTACAAAACTAATGGAGGGTTGTCCACAAAATCAGCCATTTTGAACATGTTTGCCAATTTGAGGATCCCCATAGAAAGTATAACAAGACTTTTTAAACATCCATAACCAATTTTGATGAAACTTGTTTTGAATTGTTCCTCTTGTTTTACTCTTTCCAATAAGATTGCTTCTCTTCTTGGGTTTTGGTTTCCTTTAAAGGCTATTCTAGGGAAACAGAAAAATAGCTAAGTCTGGAGAAAAGTGGCCTTTATAGACAGGTTCTATATTTAACATTATAAAAAAAATATCTGTACAGGCATGCTTACAATTTAAGACCAACTATGATTTCAGAATTACTGTCAGTACAATCTGTAACCAATACATCAGGAAGAAAATCAATTTTTAATTTCCAAGGGCTTCTTATCACAAATTACTACCTGAATCTGCACCATTGAATAAGCTTTTAATAATATTTACAATGAATGGAGTTTTCCAGGGTTCCTCTTTTCAGTTTCCAGCCCTGGTCAGATATGCAAAATCACCCCGAGCCCCTTGCAAGTTTTTCACTACTATACATTGATTATCCGGGGCTTACAGTGTACACATACAAGATCACATCTTGTAAACTGCTTGCCTTGACAAGTTGAAACACAGAACTCTTCAAGATTAACAGTTTGAAATGCACTCACCTTTCTGAAAAATCCATCCGCTTTATTTTTCCTGTCCTGAGCGTGTGCTTCAAACCGTTCGGCAATCTTCTTCACTGAGTGGTGTCCAGCACCTGGAATGATCACCATTTTCAACTTAGCCGCTCCCCTCACAAACAACTTAGCATCATCAGAGTGCTTGATGGGAAGTCCGTTGATTTCTAACACCATGTCTCCCGCTTTCAACCCACAATTCATCGCGGGGCCGCCTTGTTCGACGACCTCCACGTACACGGGACCACCTCCTATGAGTGTCAATCCAAAATGGCCATTTCGATTGCGGTAGATTTCGCACGTCTTGACGCAGGAGACCACGACGATGCTCGGAGGCACTTCCGGACACCGTCTTGCAAGGGTCATGATAGAGTCTGCACCCAAGTGAAGGATGCTATGGTTGTTCAGTTCAACCAGTTGGTCTCCAGGCTGGAGCCCGGCAGCATGAGCATGGCTGTTCGGTTCCACGGAAAGAATATAAGTAGGGGCATCACCTCCGATGGTAAAACCAAATGATTTGGGCCAGTTTTTGTTGTTGACAGGCATCGGGAGGGGCGGTCTCTTGTGGGGCCGTTTGGATGACCCTGTAGAGGGTCTTGATGACCGGACTGACCGGCTGGCACGAGAGGATGTTGATCGTCCAGGCATGTTTCCTCTCTAGGTGTCCATACCTGGGGAAAATCTGCACAATGAACAAAAAAAATAAAATTGATTGTCATTTTTTGCTATAAAAGTATATAAAAATAAAATGTTCCCTGAAAGTTTTCCTTTGCATCTTAACACTGCAACAAGTTTCAGATCTAAATGTTATGACCTTTCTCTGATATACCGTAATAAAATACACTGTAGGCAGTTAGGCACTGCACAATGTTTTTTTATTTGATACAATACATTTATAGGGCACTTACAACAGGTGTTTCTATTGACTACGGTAGTTTCTAAGCACACCGAGGAGGAGCTTTGTTTGGCGGATGGGGATACTGTCTACATGAACAATCACAAACCAGAAATACATTGCCTGTATTTCCTTTGTAAAAATATTATTTGGGAAATATATTTATTTAGCAGAACTTCCCTTATTCCTATTTGTAAATATATTGTTTGTAAAAAAATATATATATTTAGCAAAACTTCCCATATTCCTAAGTTCCTGTATTACATGTATGTACATGTACACACTGCAAAGACTTTCATGTAAACTACAAACACATCAGCAAAACAGAAGGGTGAGCACTACACATCTATAACTAAGCTATTGAAATAAAATGCGTCTCAATTTCAAAGTTGAAGATACTGATAAGAATGCATTCAATGCAAACTGCAAAGTAGGCCTATATTTCTGCCCTAAGAAGCAGTAATTTCACAACTTTATGCAGACGCTTCAACACATCATGTTTTATTGGTGGGGAATTGGAAAGTTAGGCATAATTTCATGAACAACTTCATGAAACAACTCCAGGAAAACTACCTGCCTATAATTACAGATGCTTTAATTTGACAGATGTGACCATATCTATGTGGTTTCTCTAGATTTATTTCTCTGCATCCCACAAAAAAATAAATTTGAAGATGATTTCATATCCACCAAATTACAAAAAAATACCTGGTATTTTGGTATTTTGCCAGTGTGACACCAAATTACACTGTGGAAGTTTCATGCAGTTTGTACTTTTCAAAAATACAAGAATATTAAAAGGATCTCCAAGGCTTTAAAGGATTTTTGCAATGTCAAAGCAGTGGGAACTTTCAGGCAACAGGAATGTGGATACTTTAATAGTAAAAGATGGGTTAGCTTTGTTGCTGAGTCTGGTTCAGAGGATGTGTTGGTGATGATTATGAACATGACACAGAGGACTACAACAAATGCAAAAAAAATAAATCATGAAGTACATGTACTTTGATTTGAGGCCAGGACAAAGTCTTGTAATTTTCAGGTATTTTTGTAATCGGGCTGGTGAGAATGCACCATCTCAAGATGTCTGACAATAACAGAGCAGATCAGAGAGTTGTAAAGGTCACAGGGTGATGAAGGTCAGGCTAGGAGCAAGCCTTTGAACTCCTGCAGAGAGTCACATTACAATAAACATGCATACATCATACACGTTGTCATGCTAACATGCATGCACATTGCTCAGTTGGAAGAGGGCAACATGTCCCAAACGTGACTAAATCATGCCAGTGATTAATATCATATCAAAAGACCTGACAAAGGACTTTGAACTTCAAACTTTCACAAGTTGCCACATTTCCAGAAACAATCTACATGTACATGTATTTCCTGGGGGGGGGGGCACTTCCATTGACGAGTGGATACCATTTGCAACCAAAGAAACGCGTAAAAAGGATTTCTTTTTCAAGATTAGGCACGTCACGTACATAACATAATAAGGGTGTCAAAAACACTAAAATATTGAAAAAAGCAGACAAGTAGATCTATATGGTGAAGTTTTGACAATATCGGACAAACGTAGAGAAAGAATTTTTAAAAGTTGTAAAAATTGGTAATTGCTATAGTATACCCAAGGGGACTTCAAATTGGCCATGTTGGTGATATAATAGCGAATTAGCGATATAAGAGAAGGATATACTCCCATTTACTCCATACATAAAATTGTTATATTGTCGTTTCTTTTATAGTTTTATTTCAAACTTTTTTCTTTCATAAGGATATATTAAGCATTATGCTTCATTGATGGATGACTGCCCCAGGGGGATAGATACATGTAGGTACTTGAGAGAACACCACAAATCCTTTATAATTAAGTACCGGGTACATAGATATTATCCCAAATAGCGTTTGTCACATGAGGGCATACCGTCGTGCAAGTGATCACAGGAATGAAAAGAGGGCAAACTCAAAAATTTTCGGGAAGCCATACAACGCCATATGTTTTGAGTATAAGTGTCACTCAAAATCCAGGCATTTATTATTAAAAGTCACATTTCTTTGTATTGAAATTATTTTGTATATTTATTTTTGTATATTTTTGTCGGAAAAGTGAGCATGATGATTGAATCTCCGCGTCAATGTCGATCTACTGCAGCACTTGAAAATTCGTTGAAGAAAAACTTATTTTTCCAGTAAAGCATTTTGATGAGAATCTGGAGACCATGATATATTTTCTCTCCAGCTTGTAGATTTTTTTCATTTGGGGGGAAATGGAGTTGAGTGAAATATTAAGCTATTCAATTGCAAATCAGGCTTTTGAGTCTGATCATTACAGGATCTAAAGAGAGAGAGGCGGGTAAGACTGGGGATTGAGAGAAACCATATAAAAAATGAATATATCACCACAGTATATTGATTCAATTAATGAAATTAAAGTATTTTTTTAAGATGTAGTTGATTGTGGCCTTTCTTTTAACCTCTATTTAATTTTACCATAAAAAAAATTTTCCAAACAGCTGATGTAGTGTTGTGACTGAGAAATATGTCATTCATATTGTAGGCCGACATGTGTATCTCATTTTCACTTTTATTTATAATTTATAAAACATATATACAATGATTATTTCAAAAGTTGCATCTTCACTAAATTTCATCGCATTCAGTCACTTTTTTCTCCCACACTTTCGGATCATCTCCCTCACTTTATTTTCTTTTACTTATTTTTCTCTCATACTTTTATCTTTCCTCAAGGGGGTAATCAATTTTTGTCTAAATTTTCAATTCATTATTTTCTTTGCAGTATTATGAAAATTTGCAACCAGGCCACTAATAAAACTTCAGAAAGTTTGGCCATTGGCATGGTCCTGAATTAATCTGTGGAGAGGAAAAGAAAACACAATTTATCTGAATGTTCGTGATGGAGATAATTATTTATAAAATCCTTATGAAACATTGATCGATTTGTATATATATGAAATATATCATCTATAAAATACCTAACTAGAATATATGGTAATCAAATCTACTGCAAACTTTATGTTTTTATTGATCTACAATAGTTTATTTTCCTTCCAGGAGTTTCCTCCACCTCGCTGACTTACACTCTGACTGGGCCGAGAGTGCAAGTGTCCGCAGTCCAGGCCTACAAACAAACTTTGCAGTCACAGTTGCACAGTTCGGAATATGCAGTTGTCCTTAACAATTTTAATAATTCATTTTAGTACCCAGTAGATCTACCATTCGCCAATTTGAAGTTTCACTTTTAGGCTAAAAATATTTTATTTTACGATCAATTTATAACTGGTCTAGACTAAGTCATAAGTTAGGGATCTCGATTTTACATTAAAGGACAAGTCCACCCAAACAAAAAGTTGATTTGAATAAAAAGAGAAAAATCCATCAAGCATAAAACACTGAAAATTTCATCAAAATCGGATGTAAAATAAGAAAGTTATGACATTTTAAAGATTTTCTTAATTTCACAAAACAGTTATATGCACTTCCTGGTGGGTATGCAAATGAAGAGACTGATGACGTCATTCACTCACTTTTCTTTTGTATTTTATTATATGAAATAGGGAATATCCTATTTTTCTCCTCATTGTCAAGTAAAACAACGATTAATTCCTCCCTGAACGTGTGGAATGAGCATTGTTTAATACTACATGTTTATGATTCAGTCAAGTTGGTCCTTCAAATCTATACAAAATGAAATGTTGTATGGGCCTAATTCAAACAATAAAAAACAAAAGAAATAGTGAGTGAGGGACATCATCGACTCTCTCATTTGAGTTGTGCATATCACTGTTTTGTGAAAAATAAGCAAAACTTTAAAATGTCATAACTTTCTTATTTTACATCCGATTTTGATGAAATCTTCAGCATTTTTGCTAGTTTGATTTTTCTCTAGGCCTACTTTTTATATTCAAATCAACATTCATGGCATTTTTGTGGGGTGGACTTGTGTGTACCAATTTTCTTTATAAAAAATGCTTGTCCGATTTCTTTCAAACTTTCACCAATCTGTTTAACTCATTTTTCTCTTTTTCACACAAAATTTTATGACCAAGGTTGAATTCCCCTTCCAGCTCCATCCACCCACTGGATCTGGACTCGGGATTTCCGCCTCTTCGAATACCGGACATTTCTAGCAGCTCTCGGAGCATGGACTCCAACTATCCAAATCATCCAGGACACGTTGAGAAAGTATGACCTTCCTGATCTTCACACCAATATCTCGAAACCACTTCCTTACTCCACCTTTAAGAAACTGGTTAAGTACTACAAGATCTATATTGCTGTCAATAATCTCGTTGCACAGGGCATTCGTGCGAAGTCTTCTCTCAAGTTCTGGATCGATCACATCCCACCCTCCACCAATCTCCTTTATCCGAAGACCACACATTCCCCTGTCATCCGATATGCGCTCATTGTCAGAGCCGAATTGCTTTCGTCCACGTATCCAACTCTATGTCGCCTCTACACATTAGGAAAGTCCTCCACCCGTATTTGCCCCCTTTGTGACTCATATGATGAGACAGTAGAACACTTTGTCGGATCTTGCTCCTCACTTGGTCACCTCCGCCAAGACTTCATACGCAGAGTCGAAGAGTGTCTTACTGACCACCCAGATTACATGGACTTGTAAGTTGTATACAGTTGATGATCCACACCAATTTTCCTGTGCTACCCTATTAATAACCCATCAACCTGGTCTCCCTTCTGAAGTGAATAATAGTCTGCTCCTCAAATCTCTCTTTTTTCTACATAAAATTCATGACCACCGCTCCAACTTTATGTTGAAATCTCGACTCTAGTCTAACTTAAGTTACCGGACTGGGAATTGTTCTATTTGTTTCTGAGATCCTCCAAAACAGTAGACTAGTACTTTTAGTAGAGCCTAGAGGGATCACGGTTAGCCAGGCGGCTTCTAGAGAGTAAAAATCATTTACTAACGTAAACCTTACGTTAGTAAATATGATTTTTACTCTCTAGAAGCCGCCTGGCTAATCACGGTGAGAGATCGCGCCGTGTGTATACGGGCACGGAATAGCACACACCATGACCATGGACTCATGGAGTGACTGACATGACTGAGTCTGAGATTCGAACGCAATAATTTGACATTATCACTCACTTTTCTTCACAACAACACGGCACACAACCACTTACCAGACTCCAAGAATATTCTCAAATAAATTCTCAATGATAATCCTCAATTATGTTATCCAAAAATGTTCGACTGAACAAGAAAATGGGAATTTAATCCCCGCCATCTCGACACTTCAAATTCTTGATCGCCAGATTTTCGTTCGTTACCGTGCAGATAGCGTCTATGGTTTCAATTCGAGCGTATAGCGCATAGCGCCTGTGCGATTTTGTATTTTGTCCAATTATCACGTGACATAATAAACAAGAGCGCTTGCGCAGTTCAATTAGCCGGAGTAGCAGGTGGCAGCATACACTCACTGATAGGGGCGTAATCATTTCATTATGTATAAGTTTCCACTTAATTGGTCTAAAATATAAAGTTACTAAATGATAATTAAAAAGAAAAATCTTTACCATTGTACACAGGGACAGTGCTGCAGGGAGCAAATGGGAGCCATATCCTATATTGCGACAGCCACCCAAAGTATATATATATATATATATATAAAATGTGTAAAGTTTTACATGTACAACAGCTTTGGCAACTCTTTTATTTAAATATTGTAAAGAAATGGATGAAGAGAACAATGGTAGGCGTAGCTTAAATCATGGACCTATAGGTCCATGCTTAAATCAAGGTTCCCCAGAGCTATCTACCCTTTGGAAAAATTGGTGATGCCGAATGGTGATTCCCGGCAGAGACATTTTTTCGGCATCACCAATTTTTCCAAAGGGTAGATAGCTCTGGGGAACCTTGATTTAAGCTACGCCTACCATTGTTCTCTTCATCCATTTCTTTACAATTTATATATATATATATATATATATATAGGGTTATGGTTAGAGTTGGGGTTAGCCTGGCTGTCGCAGAAGATCGAACTCTTTTCAAGCGTTAAAGGACAAGTCCACCCCAACAAAAACTTGATTCGAATAAAAAGAGAAAAATTCAACAAGCATAACACTGAAAATGTCATCAAAATCGGATGTAAAATAAGAAAGTTATGACATTTTAAATTTTCGCTTCATTTCACAAAAGAGTTATATGCACATCCCGGTCGGTATGCACATTGGATTATATGAATTATGAAATATTTTGATTTTCTCGTCATTGTCATGTGAAATGAAGTTTCATTCTTCCCTGAATACGTGGAATTCCATTATTTTAACATTTTGTGGTTCAGGCAAGGAGGTCCTAATCGTCAAATTCGTAAACATTGAAATATTGTATAATTCAAACAATAAAAAACAAAAGAAATAGTGAGTGACATCATCGACTCTCTAATTTGGATGTAACTGGCTCGTTCATATAACTATTTTGTTAAAAAAAAGTTTCTAATTTTACATCCCAGGACCAAAATCCAATTGAAACCAGTTGGATTTCCAACTGGTTTCAATTGGTTTCAATTGGTTTCAACTGGTTTCAATTGGTTTTAACTGGAATATAACAATTTCCAGTTGAAACCAATTGAAACCAGTTGGGCAACTGGAAATCCTAACTGGAACTAGTTGGGTAACTGGAAATGACTTCCAACTGGAAATGATTTCTAACTGGAACCAATTGGGTAACTGGAAATCCTAACTGGAACCAGTTGGGTAGCTGGAAATGACTTCTAACTGGAAATGATTTCTAACTGGAACCAGTTGGGTAACTGGAAATCCTAACTGGAACCAGTTGGGTAGCTGGAAATGACTTCCAACTGGAAATGATTTCTAACTGGAACCAGTTGGGTAACTGGAAATCCTAACTGGAACCAGTTGGGTAACTGGAAATAACTTCTAACTGGAAATGATTTCTAACTGGAACCAGTTGGGTAACTGAAAATCCTAACTGGAACCAGTTGGGTAACTGGAAATGGCTTCCAACTGGAAAGGATTTCTAACTGGAACCAGTTGGGTAACTGGAAATCCTAACTGGAACCAGTTGGGTAACTGGAAATGACTTCCAACTCGACAGGATTTCTAACTGGAACCAGTTGGGTAACTGGAAATCCTAACTGAAACCAATTGGGTAACTGGAAATGACTTCCAACTGGAAATGATTTCTAACTGGAACCAGTTGGGTAACTGGAAATCCTAACTGGAACCAATTGGGTAACTGGAAATGACTTCCAACTGGAAATGATTTCTAACTGGAACCAGTTGGGTAACTGGAAATCCTAACTGGAACCAATTGGGTAACTGGAAATGACTTCCAACTGGAAATGATTTCTAACTGGAACCAGTTGGGTAACTGGAAATCCTAACCGGAACCAGTTGGGTAACTGGAAATGACTTCCAACTGGAAAGGATTTCTAACTGGAACCAGTTGGGTAACTGGAAATCCTAACTGGAACCAGTTGGGTAACTGGAAATCCTAACTGGAACCAATTGGGTAACTGGAAATGATTTCTAATTGGAACCAGTTGGGTAACTGGAAATCCTAACTGGAACCAATTGGGTAACTGGAGATGACTTCTAACTGGAAAGGTGATTAACTGGAAATTAATTCTAATTGGAACCTGTTGGGTAACTGGAAATCCTAACTGGATCCAGTTGGGTAACTGGAAATGACTTCCAATCGGTTTCCAATTGGAAATTTTCCAGTTACCCAACTGGTTCCAATTGAAACCAGTTAATTTGCATATTATCTGCCAGTGTGCACAGATTAATGTTTTATGTGATTCATCATCATTTAAAATGTATCTATTTAATTCTTTTCTAATTCAAGTACCATACTTGTTTCAGATAAGTGTTTAGAATGCTTAGCAGTGAAAACCATGTTCATAAATGTTATAGATTATAATTAAAACAGATTATAAGATAATTAGTACACCACTAACTGTTACCAAATTACATCAAATACAAATACATATATTTGAAGATCTTTCATATAAATATATATACATGAAGAAATTCTATTTTATCAATGCCCTTTACATTGGTATTAATAAACATATAGCACTGCTTCTTTGTTGGCATGAGCAATAGTTAGTGCAAATTCTAATTAATTTGTCATTAATTAAGTCATTCCAACTGGAATTTCCAATTGGATCCAGTTGGAAACCAATTAGTTTCAACTGGATCCAGTTGAAACCAGTTGCCTCCAATTGGTTTCAACTGGAACCAATTGAAACCAGTTGCCTCCAATTGGATTCAACTGGTTTTAATAGGGAAATTGGAACAACTGGAACCAATTGAAACCAGTTGCCAACTGGTTGCTTAAATTGGTTTCAACTGGAACCAATTGAAACCAATTGCCAACTGGTTCCAGTTGCCCAATTGGTTTTAACTGGAACCAGTTGGCAACTGGTTTCAATTGGTTCCAGTTGTTCCAATTTCCCTATTGAAACCAGTTGGCCAACTGGTTTCAATTGGTTTTGCTCTAATTGGTTTCAACTGGATTTTGGTCCTGGGATCCGATTTTGATAAAAATTTTCAGCATTGTGCTAGTCTAATTTTTCTCTATTGATTCAAATTTTGTTGGAGTGGACTTGACCTTTAAAGAACTCCACATATGTTAGGCTTATGATTAAAAATGGAATGAAAAGAAAAGGTGACATCATCATCTGCATTTGGTTTTGTTGTTGCCTTATCCCCGCTATCATTGCATGGGCTGGCTGGACAAAGCAATGTTAAAGGCCAACAAATTTAAGCTGATTTAATCAAAATAAGAACTATCAAACATGCATAACACTGGCAATTTCAGATAGGAATTTATGACCCTGAAAAGTCTTCAGCCAAAATATTCATAAGACGGGTGATATGCAAATGAGATCATCGATGACGTGTATTCACTACTCCTTTATTTCATGTTTGTAGATTTGGTCTTTAACAAATTCTTGGTTGAATAAATTAAGCTACCAAAAAAGCGATTTAACATAATCATATGGAGCAATTTTATAGGAGGCAAAGGAATAAATCTTCACAATTTCAATTTAATATGATATACAAAAAAATATGTTTGTGACATCATCGGCTCCTTCATCTAAACAAAAATCTATGCTCTTAAGTACTTTATCTTCCGATATTTTTTGTTCAATGCTGACCTTTTTTAGTCTCTTGTCATTCGAATCACTTTGTTCTTGGGGTAAATCTGTGCTTAATATTAACCGGCCCTATACCTATATAGGACCCAAGACATCAGTGTCACAATTCTACGCGACAAAATGCCGATTTGAGATTTACATCGGCTTGTCAAGTTGTGAAGCCTAGGTGATCTCATTGTATTCTTTTAAGGCCTACTTCATGAGTCCTTTTCTGATTTCTTAAAACTTCTATGTCAGTCTATTTGTTCTCATTTTTTTTACTTTCATATACAAAGACGTGAAGACCTTTCTGTTCCCCACTCCAACATTATCGCAAGAATAACTCAATTGTAGCATTACTAGGACAGTACTTGAACTGAATGATGATCCTAAGCACTGTTTGAAGACATTGAAATTTGTGAGATATTTCCTATTTTTGAGCAAGCGCCATGAGCGCCCAGCTGAGGCGTATACCGGTGCTTTACAAGAACCCATCATCATCATCATCATCATCATCATTATCATCATCATCAACATCATCACCACCATCATCATCATTACCAAGGTTGGATTCCTTTGTATATAGGAAAGAATACCGGGGATGAATATTTTCATACACAAAAATAATACATATTAATACAATATACTTTGAATGGTTTTAAAAGTTTGTATTGAATTCTATAATTGTTTGATTTTGAAATATGATTCTACATCTGTGTAGATCTTTGCGTAATTCTGCATCTTTTGAAAACTGTTTGTAATGTGCGCAAACTTTAATAAAATACACAGTTTATCAAATAATAATGAACACTGTATTAAGTGTGAGTTTACACAGTAAAAAAAATAGCACGTTGGTTAAGCCTGTCACTCTAACAACAGGTTGTTTTTAAAATGTTTTGTAATTGTTTAAACTTTTTAAACAACTTGTTTAAAAAGTCTAAACATTTGTTTAAAAAGTTTAAACAGTAGTTGTTAGAGTGACAGCGTTTTACAGTGTCTGCTATTACATGAGAAATTTGAATTTTCATGCATTCTCAAAACTGTTTCAAATTTTAGGAGAAATGGATATTCATTCAAGTATGCCCGAGAATCTACTTTAAAAAAAATATGTATGCCCCTATCATGAAAATTTCTCCAAAAAAATGTGAATAAGTTTTTTGTGGTGATGTAGCCGGTTCTGACTCTCGCCGTAATCAGAGGGTCGTGTGTTCGAATCCCACCATGGCCTAGCGTCCTTTGGCAAGGCGTCAATCTACAATTTGCCACTCTCTTCCCATGTATTAAATGGGTACCCGGTAGGATGCGAAAGCCTATATTGGCTAGCAATAAGAGTCTTCATTGGAACTCACGTACACAAAACTACACATGTTATTTTTCCCCCAATTTGTTCAAAGCACTAGGGTACAGTCTTGAGGACCATGGACCCCCCCCCCCCCCCAAAAAAAAAAAAATGCCTGCTAATTATGTCACTGGTTATTAGAAGTTTTGAACGCCCCTCAGCAAGAGAGAATCTGACTGTAAACGGTGGAGGGAATGCCCCGGGATTGTCCCTGAAGATTGTTTTAAAAAATTGGGCGGGTGGAAATCGAAGGTTTAGACGCAGGCTGGCGCTATATCACAATCGGATTTGATCGCAAGTATTTCCTTTCCAATTCCAAGATGTCAGCCTCCAGTGTTCCCCATGAGGTCGGCGGTTTCAGAGGTAATACTGTACGAATTTCTTGATTTTTACCACTTTGGGTGACTGTCGCAAGAGGAACTCCTCCCTAATTATCAGCTTACCTTTATTAAAAGAGTGATAGAATCCGAGACCTGATTTAAACTTAATTCGGCGCAGGCCAGGAACAGGCTCAGCTCAGCACTGCCCATAAATATGATATGCACAGGCCACAACACGCAGCCAGGCGCGCTAGGCGCAGGCTGGGCTCGTCGGGATCAGGCTGAGCCGTCGCGTCGCCTTCACTTCGGCCGCCACGCGGAGGCCGACGGCCCGGTGAACTCCGTTTTTACCCATTATTGATGATTGGGAATCTCATTTCAGCAATGCCAGCATGCACACACAGTGTGATTGGTTGGTCTGTCGGTCATGTTTCTGGCAAATCCGTCAAATTATGAATATTATGATTATGAAATAGATCTGTAACTGTATTATTGCCTTCTTCTTTAATATTCATGTTATTAAATCATCAAAAACATTCTTTGTTGTGCTTGTTTTTTGTGGGTTGTGTTTTTTATTTTTAAATAAAACTTTACTCACTTGTTAAAAAATATTATAGACATCTAGTCTAGGACTAGAAAGAGATATATATCTAGATCTAGGCCTACCTAACGTTTGATCAGTATCTAATCATGTTTGATCATGTTGATTACCCACCAACTTGGACTTTGCAGATATGCACTATCATGACTATCCTGACCTGACAAACCATTAATACGAGGGCTTCTCAGGGATAATATCCCCTAATATGTCTCTCAAAGACTCAGGTGTGGACAAGGGCGTGAAGCACTCAAGGGTTCATTACATGCAGCCGCGCACAGAAAGATCAAGCCATTAGAAGTCGTGTGTATGTGTTGTGGACACCAGAAGTGGGATCGCAGCACGCGCGACCCACTAGTTAGAAATCCACTGCCAAACGCGGTTCATGGTGCGAGGTTAGTATATTAATACTAACCTCGCAATACGTGTGAGTGGGCGTGAAGGGGACGCTCATTGTATTGATCTTTTTATCTTGTAAAATTAGGAAACGGCCAAAATAAGTCAAATGAGAAGCCTGGATGAGGAGTATCCCCACAAGTATATGCAATGCCTGGTCCCTGGAAAATCACTTTCCTGAGAGCCAGCGCATTTTTGATGAACATGCAAGATCACGAATCAATGACCATTCTGGCAAGAGGCATTAGAGTTTTTAGACTGTAAATAATGCCCCTTCTGAGTTAAAAAAAAATTTATTTTTTCAAATTCTAAGTTCTCATATGTAGAAAGGGGATGCCACAAAGTCTCAGTAGAGCATGTATCCTGACCAAAACAAAAATAATAAAGACTGATTTTTCGGTCTAGACTTCTATATTTTTCTTGCACTAAATTTGGGGAAAAAATATAAAGAAAAAGGTTTATAAAGTCATATTTGACAAATACATGTATCTATGAGATTTAGCAAGGAAAAGTTGGATACATACCAAAATGTGGCTTTATTCCGTTAAATTCTGGATAGGATGCAGAGCCCTCCTGGGCATGAATGCTCGTGGTGAGAGAGGGCGCAGGGATAATTAGAAGGTTCTGTTTTGATGCCTCAATGGCCTTGAATAAGTTTGTTGAAGTTGAATTGATGACAGTGTCACTCGGTTGCTGGGTGGTTCCACTGAATCCACTTGATGGTGGATGGGAAGAATGATTTTAAACATTTTTTTGTCAAATTAAACGTAATGACCCGGGATCAGGCATAATATAATTATTATTATCGTGGTGGTGGTTGTTATTATTACACTGTATTAATGATTGTGATTAAAATTATTGTTATTATGATTGTAGTCATCATTAGTTGTATAAAATTTTGCCATAAAAAATCTACACTTTGATTGTGGCAATCAATGGAAAGACAAGACATTTCCTTTAACATTTCTTATCATTCTTTTGCAGTGGTCCCTGTGAAATTCAATGAGAAGAGTTCAGCAGGCCATATGCTCTATTACAAGGAACATTCAGTGAAAGAAATTGATGACTCCAAACCAACAGATAGAACCCTCTTTGTTGTCAACGTTCCTCCATATTGTAATCAGGTGAGGGTTTAATTTAGGAAGAGATTGACATTGTGTCAAAATTCCAGAAGGGGAAAAGTACTAATTAACTTTTAAAAGTTCCTCAGGGCTTTCCTTTTAGTTAATTCAACTTTTCAAGGTTGAAAATGAGACAGACAGGCAGGAAACTTAAAACCTAATACATAATATTTTCTAGATAAATCAGTGACAAAGAAATCTACATTTTGCACATTTCAATAAGCACATTATGCTATATATGTTAATTTGATGATTACAAAAAAAAACTCATCACAGAAGGCACTAGAATAGTTGTATTATTAGGATGCTAGATGAAGATCTTTAATATCCTGAAACCATTGTCCCGTTCCTTACTTTAGAAGTCGGTGTTAGACCCGAAGGAGCATTTCTATTGTGAATTTTACCTTTTACCATATACCGGTATGCTTTCACCAAAATATAGATGGTTACCAGAAGCATTGTGTTTTCACTTTTTAGGTTTTCTGTCCGTTGTTTTGTTTTCATTCTTGTCACAACTAAAAAGGAATTAAGGAAACAGGTCTGGAAGTGTGCAAACATGACAAACAATATTTATACTAATATTTACAGGAACTTAAACAGGTCTTAAGGATCTAACTCCTTATTACATTTTTGATTTAAAAAAATTGTTTATCTTTCAATTATTGATGAATGGAGTTTTTTTCCCATGAATATCTTTGATATTTGCCTTCATTATATTGTTGTTTATCATTTTGTATATTGTCATTGCAAAGTTCATCAAATTTTTTAATAACTCTGTTCAATCCCTTATGGTTAAAAATGTTAAATAATCTGGTTTTATAGTGCAACAGTGTATTAAAGAATTGTGGAGGATACTAAAAACTTGGTTGTGCTTATTTCATTTTTGTTAAAAAAAAAAAAAACACCTTTTTATACGATAGGAATGTCTGGAACGTTTGTTTGGTGGTTGCGGAAGTGTGGAGTCTGTCATATTACAAACTAAGGCTGGCAAAGAACTTGATACAAAGCTTGAAGAAATCTACCCTGTAAGGAAGACAAGGGTGAGTACTCCATAGTCTCCATTTTCCCATGCTATGCTCTACTTATACCTCTCTTTCTGGTATGCACAATAAAAAAATTTGTGTGTTTTTAGCCCCAAACACTGTTTTAATTTTATTTTAGATGTTTTTATTGCAACCCTGTCAAGTTCCCCCCTCCTGTGTTGAAAATCCAATGTGTTATAGTTATGAATTAATTTAGTCATGGCAATCAGCATGGTATGTACTTAGTCTACTGGGCAAACCCTTCACTCGAGTTAAGGGTCCGAATGTGCAGCCTACTCATGCCTTTTGTGTATTGGAACAGCAAGTTTTGTATGTGCTAGTCTTTGCATGGAGGCACACTTATTGATCAAAGTTCCAATCAGGGTCTGTGCCTGCAGACTAGTATGTACTCTCCAATCATAATGGTACATTTCTAGTATTTGTAGAATTTCTCATATGTAACGGAAATCATCTACAAGATCTTTCTCAAATTCGGCAATTGCATTGTTATTAGATTTGAATATAACACGGCAAGAAGCTTGCAGCATCACAGATATGTCCAAGATTTGTAAGCTTGGCAAAATTTCCTGGGAAACTTGTGATAAAGATTATTATTTTCTCATTGTCACAATCCTCTTTAATTTTCAATGATTTTTGGACTTCATTGTATGCATCATTCACAGAGTTTCAAAATAGGATACATTGTCTTTGACAAGAGTTCATCAGTTACCAGGGCTATGAAGCAGATCTACAAGGAATCATTTATATTATCACATGAAGGGCAGGCTGATGGCCCGGTTACTGGGTATAGAAGTAAGTAATTTCAGTCATACTTTACCATACCCATCTCATCATTATCAGCATCATAATTATCATTATATCGTCATTATAAATCATGATCATCATCATTGACATCACGGTCACCATTTTCTTTATCAGTATCGTCATCATTACCACTGCCACCATAATCATTATCATGTCATTTCCATGGGGGGTTGGGTTCAGGGGTTTGGTAAATCTGTGAAACTACACATTAAAGGGGTGGTCCAGGCTAAAAATATTTATATCGTAATACATAGAGTAGAATTCACTGAGCAAAATGCCGAAAATTTCATCAAAATCAGATAACAAATAATAAAGTTATTGAAGTTTAAAGTTAAGCAATATTTTGTGAAAACAGTCGTCATGAATATTCAGTAGGTGGGCTGATGATGTCACATCTCCACTTTCTGTTTTCTTATGTTCTTACATAAAATCATAATTTTTTTCATTATTTCATACTTGTGTGAATAATGTCTCCCTTATAATGAAATAAGTTGCAGCAATAAATATCTAATGCACTAAATCAGTTTTTAATCAAATTTTTCTAGTTCTTGGAGGAAAAAATTTGAATAAACCTAATTTCATATAATAAAATACAAAAGAACAAGTGGAGATGTGACATCATCAGCCCACCTAACTTTAAAATTCAATAACTTTGTTATTTGTTATCTGATTTTGATGAAAATTTTGGCATTTTGCTCAGTGAATTCTACTCTTTTTATTAAGCTATACATAATTTCAGCCCGGACCATCCCTTTAACTGGATTCATGTTCTTGTGCTGAATGACACACTTCAAATTTCCTATTATTTTCCAAAGTGGGACCGAAATTTGTATAATCCTTTTCAATATTAAAGAAGAATTGTTAATATACAATGAGTATATCTCAACTTCAGCTGATAATGATCTTTTCTTGCTCTTTTCTTTCTTAATTTTTTTTTTAATAATCACAGAATGGTGTTCAGAATATGAAAGCCGATGGGAAGATCCTAAGATACTGCAGAAGAAAGCAGATGACTTCATGAAAGAGTTTGACAAGAGGAAACAGGAGGTAAAGTATAACTTGGTTTTATTTTTATTTACTTGATTTGATATCACTACAACAACACTCTTTGTTCAGTCAATCATACTTCAGTGACCCTCTGTCACATGATCACCTATTAACCCTAATAAGAATGAGGTATTTTAGAGGCTGAATGTTCTCATTAAGATGCACGTAATCAGGTGACTGACTATCATTACTTCAAAGAAAGGGATCTCGTTGATCGTCCATCTTTTTGTAGGTCCATGGTTTACCTAATCTGGGGGGTGTTTCACAAAGATTTAAGTATGACTTAGAGTCACACTTAAATGCCTAGTTGCGTGCAATATAAAAGGCATGCCAGATCATGCCAAGAGGACGCGCACTACTGCATATCAATCAATAAGATTACGCATTATATATCATATACGCATCGGCATTTAAGCGAGACTCTTTGAGTCGTATGTAACTCTGTGAAACACCCCCTGGTCTGAATATTGCTTCAATTTGGGTGATTATATGATGTTATTTGAGGTCAACCCTTGCAGTCTCAACTGTACTTTTTAAAAATAGCATTAAAAATTGTTTACATTTCCAATTTGATCTTGTTTGTTGTCACCAGGAGAAGGAATTGGCCAAGGAGGAGGAAGGAGTTCCTGATGATGATGGTTGGGTCACTGTCACAAGAAAGAGTACTAAGCCAGTCGTGACAAGGACAGAGAGGAAGCAGAAGAGACTTCAAGCAAAGGAGAAGAAGAAGAGACAAGAAAAGGAACTGATGAACTTTTATAGGTTCCAGAGTAGAGAATCTAAGAGAGAACGTAAGTTGATGCACTTCGTAGATAGGAGATAGAAATCTTGAACTGTAATTCATTGTTGGTCAACTCTATGGACCCAAATCAATTATGCATATAATTGAAATTGTAAACTGACTGCTTCTTACAATGGCAAATGGGCAATTTTATAAAATATGTACTCCGACTCCCTATATGTGGGACCTTCATGAAATTTCTGTCCGATTTCTTGCCCTTTTGACGGTCTGTAATGTTCTAAAAGGACCATGACATGGTCAGTTTATGAAGTAAAGTAAAACTTAAGAAAAATGGGGGTCGGACTTTCAAAAAGGTTGATCATTTTATGGAGTTGCCCAAATATAAATTGATCCTCAAAGGTTTCATTCATAAATTTGCAATCAGTGCAAATGAGTTTTTGCAACATCCCCTTAATTGAGCGCTGAACTGTCTACTCTAATTATTAAGGAATTTCATATACCACTTATTGAAATGGATCTAATCGATAAAAGAACCTATGATTTTGAGGTTCAGACTTTGCCCCAAAATTGTATGGATAAAATTTTCCACTCTGTGGAGTATTCCAGTAGTGCTTAATTTCCATTGTGCCCACTTTTCACAAATTAATGGAGTACCTGTACCTCTCAACATCTGTGTGGAGATTGGCAATGTGTAAAATAGATTAGTATGGAGCTCATTCATTGGTGAGATTTGAAACCAGGATTGTGTGTGTAATTGATTTTTTAAACGCTTATCACATGTGATTATTCATGTCTGGGACGGACATTTATTGTCACCAGCTGGAAGACATGATTTCAGTCCAAGGACATATCCACTGGTAACAATACCTATTTCAATGTATTGTGCCCAAGAACCAAATGCATTGGGTCATTTTATTGTGTATATTTTAGAAGACTTGTATAATCGTAATCTGCTCTATTGACCTGACCCTCTTGGATTGTGTTTGATCCTACAATTACAATTGCAAGCTTCTACTTTGGAAAAAAAAAAAAAAAAAAACTTTATATCATACCAATAATTCTTTCCACATATCATTTTTGTTTTACAGACATTGCGGAACTCAGGAAGAAGTTTGAGGAAGACAAACAGAGGATAGTCCAAATGAGAGCAGCAAGGAAATTCAAACCATACTAGTAGCAAGTCTGCATATAATAATCGTCTTAGTGTATTTATTGCCCCAGCTGAACTCTAAATGAAACAAGTGGAATGCCTCTGGCGGTCTCACCTGCATCACACGATTCAATATAGCAGCAGTGCTGACTTTGAAAACTACTATAAAATAATTATTCACAAAAAACACCATTCATATGATACAATACTACGTTCATTGACATTTGACCTTGATCATGTGACCTAAAAATTGTCAGTGATACTTTATTACCCCTATATCCACATTTTATACACTATATCTATAAACTTTGGAAGTTATGACAGCAATCTAATAATTACCTCTAAAATGGCCAAAGTTCATTGACCTTTGACATTGATCATGTGACCTGAAATTTGCACAGGATGTTCAGTGATACTTGATTACTATTAGGTTCAAGTTTTATGAACTAGACCAATAAACTTTCAAAGTTATGATGGTAATTCAACAAATACCCCCAATTAGGCCAAAGTTCATAGACCCTAAATGACCTTTGACCTTAATCATGTGACCTGAAATTTGCACAGGATGTTCAGTGATACTTGATTACTATTATGTCCAAGTTTCATGAATCAGATCCATAAACTTTCAAAGTTATGATGGTAATTCAAAAACTTAACCTTAGGTTAAGATTTTGATATTGATTCCCCCAACATGGTCTAAGTTTATTGATCCTAAATAACCTTTGACCTTGGTCATGTGACGTGAAACTCTGGCAGGATGTTCAGTAATACTTGATTAACCTTATGGCCAAGTTTCATGAACTAGGTCCATATGCTTTCTAAGTTATGCTGTCATTTCAAAAACTTAACCTTCGGTTAAGATTTGGTGTTGATGCCGCCGCCGTCGGAAAAGCGGCGCCTATAGTCTCACTCTGCTATGCAGGTGAGACAAAAACCAAGTTTGAGTATTTACTTTCAAGTCGCCTCAAATCAAGGTTCCATGACATTTGCTCCGATTGAAAATCTGCACGTTACACCAAACGTAAAACCTAATCTCCAAATATAAATAAACCTCATCTTTACATTATTCTCAACCAAAACCTCTATTACAATCCTAACTCTAACCCTGTGCCCTCTGACATATCAAGGCCATAGCAAATGTCGCAGGATTATATGTTCTGTCACCCATATCAGTAGCATATTTGTCTTGCTACAAAGCTCAATTCTAAGGCAGTAAGTTTAAGTATATTCCTGTAGTGTGGACTAATTCAAAACTACAACAGAATTCAAATATTATTGTATAATTGTGGATTTATTACATTTAGATGGACTCAATATGATCTCTTTTGAAGCTTATGCTATTACTTAGGTATCAAGATGGAATTTGATCAAAGAACAAAGGGATTTTTTTTCCTCTCACTTTCATGAATGGATGAATTTCCCATATTTCCAGAAATTCCCTGACCAGTTCAAGCACCTTTTCTCATTATTGGGTAATTTAACCCTAAATCTCCCGGGGTATATTGATTCTTGTCATTCCCGGGGGGGGGGGGGGGGGGGGGCATTATGCCCCCCCCCCTTAAGATCTCAGCCGCGGATTGCGCGATCACAACAAAAATTTGCATGATGGTAGAGAATGACGTAATCTACGCAGTTGTATTGGTAAATTTCACTGAATTCATAAATTTTTATTTTATATGAATTAATTATGCTAATTTATTCATGAAATCATACTTTTTGCTCTGATTCACTAAATAAAGCTCCTAGAATGCAATTTTTTGGTGAAAATATTCTTTATAGCATTCCTAACAATTGTGAATGAAAAAAATTCTGGTACCAAGACCGATTTCTTATGTATTTTATTGTTTTTTTAATTTCTTATGTATTTCTTTGTTTTTTTACTTGTTGTTTTTTATTGTTTTTTTCGATGAAAATTGTTCCAGACTTAATTCTGATCATAAACAAGGCAAAATTAATTAAGTTTAATCAGTAAAAGTAGAAATAATGATACATTTATGAATTTTGGCTAAATACACAATTTGCATTGGATTTGTACATGAAATCACGTTTATGAGCAATTTTGGGTCTGACATGCACTTACATAATGTTGCGTAATGTCGTAACCGCGTACCCGGGCGTCACAAATTTGGTCTCAAAATTTGCGCGAGACTTGAAAGTAAAAAGTCAGTGAGCGGCGAGGTCAAAAAATTTTGCGCAGCAGATACATCGCGAAAATTGTAGAGGGAGGGGCCATTATGGCCCCCCCCCCCCCCCCCCCCCCCGGAGAGAATTAGGGTTAAGTTTGAATTTGGAGAACTTCCATGTTATAGTTTGTTGAGAAATTTCCAAGTTGTGATACAAATACTTTTGAGAGGTATTAAGTGTAAATTTGTATAATTGTGTCAGGAGGGTTGTGATTCCAGAGGTTTTTACGTAGAAAAGATGGATCATTTTATTTCCAGATTAATTTTTTTTTTCCACTTAAGAGAAGAAAATGGCACTGACAATTATTCAGTGTTCAAATGTTTAGAAACATACAACTCTTCACTGTTTTTTTGTCATTTCTTTGTTTGGCTCTTTAGGGGCCTAAAAAAGTTGTTAAACGTTATCTGAAAGCAGATAGAATTGGAAAGCTGCGCCAAATAAGTGGGAAAATAGCAAAATCTAGTCTAAAGCTGTAGATTTCACCAATTCAATCTTGCAGTATAAGATATTTATCCCCATGTGAATGAAGAAATAAAATGCATAATCTAGAAAGCAGAAAAATCACTTTTTTTTTTCTGTGTACAAACATACATACATGTGGAGCGTTGTGGCCCAGAGGAGTAGTCTTCGGACTTTGGAACAGAGGGTCGTGGGTTCAAATCCCAGCCATGGCTTAGTTTCCTTCAGCAATAAATTTATCCACATTGTGCTGCACTCGACCCAGGTGAGGTGAATGGGTACCTGGCAGGAATTTATTCCTTGAAATGCACCGAGCGCTTGAAGGTTGCTTGAGCTACAGCCGGGGTAATAATATCCAAGTCCTTTGGAAGCGCATAGAGACGTTATTCATAATGAGTTATGCGCTATACAAGAACTGACTATGTATGGAATCACAAGCTTCTAACACAACACAACATCACGGTCTTTAGGCCAGTGAAAAGCTCGGGATCAAAGCCCAATATTTGGAGCTATTCTATAGCAAACTACATGTACTTAACTGGTAAGCTGTGAAAATGCATAAAGCTTGCATTGCTGAATTTAGTTGTTTATGAGCTTTTGATTGGTTAATTTCACCTTTGGGTCTGGGTCTTTAAGCACCACTATTCCCCAACACTAAATTATCAACTCATTCCTTTAAACAATCAGTATGTGACTGAGTGAGAGAGAGAGAGATAACGAGTGAGGGGAATAGAAGGGAAATGGAGTGAGAGGAATGATGGAAGAATGAAAGAGAAAAAGATGTTTAACAGATGATTACCGAGTGGAAAATAAATAACACTTAAAAATACAGGGGAACTTGGTTCTGAAAAACCACAAATAGGGTTCATGTTTTTACTAGTTTATGAGAAGTACATAAATCAATAAACAGAGTGACTTTAATTATGTCTGCAATAGATTTATTCATGTAGACAATTTGATATCTGAAAAATGAATATGACCACTAGTGGAGTAGTGTTGAAATTATGTGACTATCGCATCCACACTGAATATCTTCATAACAGTTTATAGCACTTCTAAAGAATTTTTGTGTGTGAATCTTATGAAAGCCAGGCACTGTTTGCCTTCAGCTTTCCAGGTGAACATCTAAGTACCACGAAGGGTATGACCGAGTGCCAAAGCAGGTCTACTGTTAAATAAACATAGCAATGGTTCTAAACAAAAAATCTTTGCAGCAGGCATTCATCAGTGAGTTTAATGCTAGGCACACAGAGTTTTTGCAATCACGACGCGCCCACTCTCTACAACGCACCAATTCCTTTGCAAAAGTCAAGGTACAAAGGAGAGCTGAGAGGCTTTTGTCAAAATTTGGAGGACCGAGTCTGCAGCGTCGTCTCATGACTCTGGACGACATATTTGCGATTGTTCATCCGGTTCAAATCTTCGGACGATCTGCTGTCCTGGTCCACTAACTTTCTACAAAAGCCTCTCAGCTCTCCATTGTGATTTGACTTGCATTTTCAAAGGAATTAGTGCGTTATAGAGAGCAACAGCGTTGTGATTGCAAAAACTCTTTTGTTCAGAAACTATTGCCCACAGGAATGAATTGCAGTGGCATCACACCACACTGGAAATTGATGGGATGTGTGATAGAAATCTCACTTTTGGAAAGTCTTTGACAGAAAAATTCTTCATTTTGGACTTAGAGGCATATGTAATTTCTCAGAGTATATTGACAAGCAAGTAAGATGCCACACGCATGCATACACTGACACTCAACTCCCAAGAGCATGGTAGCAGGGTGGTCTTTCTTCATAGATCTCTATCTGTAGCAACTCCTAGATCAGCCACTTGTTATTGATGCAGTATCATAGTCTCTTGTGGTCATTCTTTTCTTTCTCCATCCTTATACTCATCTGGCCTATCCACAAGTCTAAACTGTCTCTGCCTATCCTCACATTACATATTTTGTTATCATTCCTTTTCATTAACATTCCTTTCTTGCACTAGCCATTTTCAAGACCCTTGGTCATTTCATTTCAGTTGATTTCACTGCAGCCATGGTTCACCAATCCATAGAATCTTCTACTCCTACCACACTTCACAAGAAACATGGAGTGTGTTTTGGAGAATGACAACTTAAGTCTTAATGCAGAAGTATTGAAGCATAAGAGCCATCACCTGCTATCTTCCTTGCATCAGTCACACATTTTGAAAAGTTCAGACAGTACTTTGAGGTCAGGGGGCTTTCATGATGGTAGCTTCTCATGGAGAATAAGTGTCAGAAGGTCATTTGAAGGCAGCTCCTTGCAAAGTGGAATAACTTTCTCTGCAACAGAAAGGGAAAGTGTAATACTTCTTAACATCCTGTGACAATAATGATTAAGAAGTATTGATACATCACTCATGTCTGGCAATAAGGATGGGCCCTGAATTAAATATTTCATGTAATATTCTTCTTTTTTATATCTCCATCCACTCCAGTGGACCTTCTTATTTTTCCAAAAGATTTTTTTCACCATACTTCAAGTAGTTGCAGTAAACACTGATTTCATGAGAAAGTCTGTAAAACCAGGCTTAATTGTCAGTATATCATCGAGGATCTAGATCTGGTACAGTTACATAAACTGAACTTTGTGAAATCTTGAAATCTACGCTGAAAAATGTTCAGACTGAACTTCCCCAACACAGATAAGCGCACGTGGGACAGTGTATAAGTATTGCTTTGAGCGTCGGGCCCGACGCTCTACCCGAATCCTGTGCTTATTTGCTGATTTCTCAGCAATTACACAATTTCTTCCAGAATCCTTTGGCACATGCGTTTTATTTATACAAACAGATACTTTGGTGGTCATTTCATTGGATTCTGTACGAACTCATTTTGATATCGTTACCAAAACTAGCATTTACCTTTAAAAACTCATCTTTCCACTGAACAAAAGCAGAAAAGCAAATCTAAAACTTTGCATCCTTTTGGGAATCCAGTATAATTTCTTAGCAATCCTTTTGAAATCCTTACTATTGAACTAGTACATTAATTTGACTTATAAAATATTGAGGGTTGCAATGTATACATCTATGTGAAGTGCTAATAATATATAAATCTGAACATCAGTACCAATAAAACATACACTATCCAACTGTTCAAAAAGTTTGCACACCTTTGAAGCTGAAAATTCGGAATACATAGAATTTGTTAGGATCATTACTGAAATTTACCTTTGGTCGTATTAAGCATCCCTGTTGCTATCGAAACCTGAAGCAGTTGTGCTATCCTCTCAACCGCTATCTGCACAGCATCCCTACTGATCTTGTTATCCTGTATGGTATGGACAGTCAACATGATCACACTCTCAATGTCTGAAAGGGACAGGGCACCAGCCCTGGCCTTCCCCTTAGAAGTTGTTGCCTTTGCATCCGACGTCGTCACAAACGCTTGCAGTATGCCCAGATGGAGTTTGGAAAAGAGGAGGGAGTAGTCGTGGACGGAGAAGCGTTTGTCAAGGGTCTTCTGTATCTGGGAGCGGTTGGCATCCAGGATGAGCGGGGAGAGGACACTCTGCCATAGGAGGCCTGGGACCGGTCCCGAGCTGGAGGGGTCGTGGGAAGACGCCTTGTAGGAAGCATGGATGTAGAAAGATGGAATACGGGAAGGAGGTTTGCCAGGGAGGGCATGACGGAGACAAACAGTCGGGTGTTCGATGATCCAGTCTGTGACAATGTCCAGTTGGGCAGGTGGGATGAGTTTGATTGGCTGTGAGGTACCTAGTAGAGATATGTGAGAAGCAACAAACAGGAGAGTATTATACAGTGGTAGCCATGTGTGAAGGTCAGTCACTCAACTGACTCAAGGGAAACAAGGTCTGCAAGGGCTTGTAGACAACTACACACATAAACTTTATAGGCCCAATGTGATGAGTTATGCATTTGTCAAAAATCTTTGGTAAATTACTAAACCAACAGTGAACTTACTTTGATAGGTATTGTAATGTGACATAAGAGCTGTTAATAGATGATGGGTGAACGTTGGCGATGTCTGGGCTACTCTTTGTATGGTATCCTTGAGACCCGAGACTAACTCACAAAAATCGGTCATGACAGCATCAGCTAGGTTGATGCTGTGCGATGAACAGTCCTGTGAAAAATAAATTGTGATAACAACCATAATTATGCAGGATATTATAAAACACAGATTGATCAACTTAAGGTTCTTTACCCTAGTTTTGCTAAAATGCCAATCACAGTGTTAACCACATGCAAAGAATCCTCTTCCTGGCTGTAAACATTTATACCTGTTTTGTCTTGCCATAAAAATTTGGAAAAGTAAACATTTTCTGCACATTTTTTTCAAACAATCTTCATTTCAATACACCAATATTCAATTGTGTAATGTACTCTCAATTCTAGAATTAATGTAAATCAAAACGGGGTAAGGCACATTTATTTGAATGAAAATGCTATTAGTACATCAACTAGTAGCTAAATTTCCAAGATACATCTTCTCAATGCTTTGCACCTTACTCTATTCATTAGTCCATTCACTGACTACTGAAATAATGACAAGTGATTCTCAGGTCAACAGATTCATGTGCAATCCTCCCCCACTAATCTAGTATTCAAAATTAGTAAATATTTAATACAAGATATCACAGAACTGACCAATCAACCAACCAACTTGCTACAACATATAAACCCCTTTCAATCTGTTTGACAAGGGGTATAATTACAATTACCTGGTTATACATCCATACAGCGGTACAATCCAGGACAACCTTACATCCGATGCTTATAGCCATGGAAACCAGCCGCATCATGGCCAAGCGTCTCTGCTCATCTACATCCTTCAAGGGATGTCCACTGTTACCAAAGAGACCATCGAAGATGTTGTGGATGGTAGCCAGTTTGGAATTCTCTTGCAAGTAGTGACAGAGTTCTTCCAGGAGCTGAAGCTCTTGACTGGTTGTCATTTTCTGCCAAGAAAATCAGGGAAAATATGGTACTTTAAGTTAAGATGTGGTAATAATGATGATGATGATGGTGGTGGTGATGATGATGGTGGTGATAGTGATGATGATGATGGTGATGATGGTGGTGATGATGATGGTGATGATGGTGATGATGGTGGTGATAGTGATGATGATGATGGTGATGATAGTGATGATGATGGTGATGATGATGATGGTGATGATGGTGATGATGATGTCATATTTTACCCTAGGTAGCCACTTCTGTTCCAAAAACTTTTCTTCCAGCAGGCCATGCTTTACAATACAAAGATAATATCCTGCCTTTAGTTGCAAAATGTGTGAACGTTTCAATGCTTTTGATAGGAAAAAGATAGTTCATCATCAGATCCCACACGGCATACGACAATTAAATGACAGTAACTGTGTGCAGTGCCATAAATGCATTTCTTTGTGCAGGATATATGATTCTTGGCAAATAGAGATTATTTCTGATTACTTGAGGTATTCGAAAATCTTACAAATAAATTGAATTCTTAGTAAAGTATGTAAGTATCAGCATTTTGCAATAACTCTGTTATTGATCCATCATTTGGTTCTTTAGCTATTGCGAGAGAAAAAAAAATGGGAAGGACGGATGACCCTAAAACATAATGCTCTGGTGATCTCCTACAGTGGAAGGATGCATAAAAATGAAACACAATGCGGCAGAATTTGAAAAACTGACAACTTTGAGGAGTTTTATAACCTTTTTGAGGTTTTTTTTCTAGATAGAGGTGACCATTGGAGGCAGACATACATGTAGTATCAGCATAACACTGGTGACAGATGGAGACTGAACATGGTCTATGCAGTTGAAAAGCCCTTGAAGTAGTCCCTTCAGGCATCCATGATCAACTCACCTGTAGATTTTTCTCCACAGCTCTGTAGAAGACAAACTCCTGGATCAGTACCTTGACGTATTCCTGATTGGGAAACTTGCCAGGGGGAAAATTCTCACACTGCTCAAAGTAACTGTCAAGCCATCCCAATAGCGACCGGGTAGCACTCGGGTATCCCATCTGGCCAAGCATCTTGCGTAGTGCAGGAATCCGTTGTCCGATATCAGAGTACCAGAGGCAAACAGCCTCATCTGTAGGGTGATAAGTAAAAAAAAAAGAATTTTGACGACTTTATTCAATAATGCTGATAATGGCATCCATAGCATAGAATCTTTATCAGTCATTCATCAGTTAGTGACCCCTGTGTGCATGCTAAGTTAAAGCAACCTTTATGATATTTATCGACCGATGCAAGTATTTTATGATTCATGATATTTATCGGCCGATGCAATTTTTTTAAAAATCTAAGTTGGCAGCTATACACGCGTGTGGCATCTAGATTCTAGGTATCGACAACAAAGACGGCAAGATGGCGACGTAAACAGACTGGGTAAGTAAACGCTCGTGCTTAATTATTTTTCAAATTTACTCTAAGACTATGGCATGCTATGGAGTATGGAACGTTATCATATCAAATTCGGGGGGTAAATATTGTATTGTTTTGGCCAATGTACGTTAGTTTGGGCTCAAAACAGTAGAGGCGCACAGCCAATATGGGAGACTCTCTCCAATAGGGGAGACAATCTCCCACATTGGAGACTTGCTTTGCAAAAGGACAAAAGAAACAACACCAACAAAAGCATGATTTTTTCCACCCAAAATTTTGTCTCACTGAGGTCAGAAGCCCATTTGTTTTGTGTGTGATTGACAACAAAAATCCTTATCAAAACAAAAGTAGACAGTGAAATTTTAAAGTATATGGTGAATAGGGGTAATTTTTTATGAGGAATCTGCTCATCACATTTTTATTTGCCGCCAAGGTAATCCTTTTGCAGCAAATGTAAACAAAGGAAATTGGTCTCCAAAACTGGAGACTGTCTCTGAAATTGGATAGGGCCTACCCAAATTCTTTACAAAAGTCTCTGAATATTACTTTTATTAGAGATAATCTCCCACATCATTGGAGACAGTCTCCAAAAGAGTCCAATATTGGCCGTGCGCCTCTACTGCAAAACGATCTAGTTTCACCGTGGGGAAAACCTATGGTATATTATTATTATAAGAAGCAATGGTATCTCGTCCCAGGCTTCATGGAGAGTAAGCCTACGGCTACGTACAATACTTTCCAGGACCAGGCTACCCGCACTGTAGACCAAAAGCTTCGGTCTCTGTTAATTATGTTGGTTGTTCAGCTGAACTCCGTTGGCTTCACTCACCAAATACAGAGACCGAACTCAAGTTCTAGCGCGATCTGTACAGGGGACTCAATGGCCATATGTTTGTATTAAGTTCGGATAAAACAGGGCAGTGAAGTTGCGCGACAGCCGAGGTAAGTCACTGTTTTTGTTCCTTTTAACTTGATTTTCCCAGTTTTTTGGCAATTAATGCCAAGAGGGAATATTAATTTGCATTTCGGTCGCGTTAATTTAAAAAAAATTGATTCATTAAACTTACAGACAAAAATTGAAGAGCCCCGACGGGGGGATTTTGCATTGTAAGTCCCCTAATGGTGGCTGCACGATAGCGAGCCGTCTGTGTATGAGGAGATATTAAAAAAATAAAAAAATGTTAAAAAACTCCTCGAAACAGACGGATGCCAGCTGTCTACCCGCACTGCCACTGCACTGGCGATGGCCGCAGCTCAGCGCAGCTCAGTCAACCCCCAGGCCCAACCCACAGCGCCGCGCCGCTGAGCTGCGCCAGCATCCCGCGGCCACACCGGCGTTTCTGGACCAAGAACTGTGCTATTCTGGACGGACGGACGTATGCCACAATTTGCAGTAGGCCCTAAACCCATTTGAAGAGATAATGGCATTATCAATTCATTCCAAACTCCCTTAAAATCCATTTCAAAACTTTATTTACCGGTGGGTTCAGCTTCCATGTAAGCGTCCATGTTCATGTTCATGCTTTTAAACTCTTGATGGCGCACTTCGTCTATTGCTGTTTCGCAATCGTTCATTCATTCATTCATTCATTTATTCATTCGTGCATTCATTCAATTCATTCATTTCTTCAGTCATGCATTATTCATTCATTAATTCATTAATTAATTCATTCATTCAATTCATTCATTTATTCAATCAATCCATTAATTCCTGGCATCTGCATGCAGCCAAGTTTCTATCATTCATTCATGTATTTATTAATTCATATTCATCCATCCATGCATTCCATCCATCCATCCATTCATCCATCCATTCTCATTCATCCATTCATCCATTCATTCATTCATTCATTCATTCATTCATTCATTCATGTATTCATTCATTCATGCATTCAATCCGTTCATTCCTGGACTCTGCAGCAAAGTTTCCATCATTTTATTCATGCAATATTGTTAATTTATTCATTCATCCATCAATCCATTTTATTCATTCATTCATTCATCCATCCACCCATTCAGGGGCCTGTTGCAGAAAGAGTTGCAATCAATTGTAACTCTAAAAATCATGTGCAACTTGATTTTCAACCAATCAACAGAGCGCATTTGGGACTTGCGATTAATTTTTTGACTTGCGTTTAAACACAACTCTTTCTGCAACGGACCCCAGATCCATGCACCCACCCACCCGGATCCATCCATCCATCCCGGATCCATCCTTCCATCCATTCATTAATTCAGCCATCCATCCATAAAATTTTTCATTTTATACAGACATATCGACGGAATATTTGCATGCTCAACCCCCTTGCTCAATCAATCTATACCGTACTTGACATCTGTACTCCTATTTTCACTTCAACTGTTGCAGCCCTGACGTCTGCTTATTTTCACCAAAACACAAGTCAGATACTTATCCAACAAAATGAAAGTGTGTAAAAATGGGGACCCATTTCGAGATTTCGTGGGTCATCCTGCATGTGCAAGCCTGTTGTTTTTAATGCTACTCTATTTTATGGTTACTTGCCAAATAAAATCAATCAATCAATCAATCACTAGCTCAGTCACTCACTCACTCACTCACTCAATCAATCAATCAATTTTTAAAGAAAAGTTTGGACTCTTTTTGCCCCGACCCACTGTTGTGTAGAGGATTATATGATTTTAAACGATATGCTATATTTTTCATTATGGATATGAACCAGGTCCGGACAGGCACGGGGAGAAACAAAATAACAATGATATTAAGTCGGAATTAGGGGCCGCGCGGGGAATAAGGGTTTTTTCAATCAGAAATGCATGATAAAAGATCGATAAATTAACAGTGAAAATTGGTTATCCCGGTCTATCCTTTATCATTATAAGCGATCCTGGATGGTAATGCCGTTTATCTAACTTGACTCATTAAATTATATATCAATAAATTGCTCTCTGATGACCTACTTCATATAGTACGCGAGAGCAGATCGAGCCATGAAAAAAAAAACTTTTTACCGTATTGGAAGTAAAATTTATCAATCAAAATTCGGCACATCGTCGATCACATTTTTTCCCTGAAACGTACGGCCCTCATGGCATGCAGGAACAAATTAATGAGAGGAGCAAGTGGGGAAAATATGCCTATTACTCTTTTTTTTTTATGGAATTGTTATGCTATTTGCCTTTTGTGTTAAAATAGTCGGCTTTACCTCATTTTCTTTCTGAAAACTAGCTTCCTGCCTCAAAATTGTCGATGCGGAAAAAGAAAATGTGCACTTTTTGGTTATGATAAACCATTGGGCATGGTATTCCTACTTTTAATTACAGAATTACTGTCATAACACTCATAGTATTTGGTTACCATACTTCCTGAATTCATTTCCTTTTAAAAACTTACGTCCTATATATCTTACTTTCATACGAGCGAGCGTTTAATTGATTTGTATATAGAAGTAAAAATTCGTAAATAAAAATAGAATGAGTCTACATATGATCTTTGTCATGAAAATTAATATACTACACTGTCGGACATGGAAGCGGGGTGCTGAAGCGCCCAAAAAATTTTCTTGGGGGTGCTGCGTATATTGGGCCCACGGGGGCCCAGTCAAATATAGTACACACGCAAAAGGGTGGTTTTGAAAGACTGGTTAATGGTCAATCGCGGGGTCAAACGTATTTAGGGTATGTTTTTTCTCCAAAGCTTTTTTTAAAGACTAGCCAAATGTGTTAAGGGTATGTTTTTTCCCCAAGCCTTTTCCCCGAGGTCATATTTCACACAGTGAAAAACTCGTTTAGGGGGTGTTTGGAAATTCCTTGGTCATGCACGCGTGCATGTGTACAGCAATATATTTGACTGCCCCCACCCCCCCCCCGGGATTGGGCCATAGATAGCACCACCAGGTATTTTGGAAGGCGTGTAAAAATATAAAAATGTAACCAAAATGATCTTCATTTTGTAGTGAAACTCCCATTTTTTATTTTTTTTTCATTTCAGTTTTCTCGGGACCAAATTGATTTCCATTTTGAACTGAAAACTTGAGTCTCCCGCTTTAAAAATAAAAGAAAATGCAATTCCAAATCGTAATGACGTCATCATCGGCTGCGACTTGAATTTGGTCTTTACTCCGTCCACAGGGCTTAATTGCCGCAAAGCAAAATTATGATGTTGTTATTACTAATTCCTTTGCCGAATTTCTCATGAAATAATTTTACTTTTGAACATTCATAATACTGCAAAATGCGATTTATTAAGAAAATCGCGTCGCATCGGATCGCATAGTTTATTTCATACTTCGTTATTTTCATTCCATTATCATATATCGATTTTATTTTAATGGTTGATGTGTTGTTACATTTCTATCACTCTATCTATTACGGTATGAATTGTTTATATGATTTCCAATTTTATTTCTTTTACATATAGCATGTAGATTTTCTTTCGATAAATTCTATTTTATTACTTTCACTGTTCATCTCTGCAGCAATAATTGTTATATGTATTTTTATATGTACAGGGCTCTCTCGAAAAGCAGTTTTTGTACTTAGAGATCAACCTGTCTTAATAGATGAATAAATAAATAATAATAATAATAAATAAATAATTGAATAAATAAATAAACAAATAAATAAATAATAAATAAATAAATAAATAAATAAATAAATAAATAAATAAATGAATGAATAAATAAATAAATTAATAATTAAATAAATATATAATAAATGAATAAATTAATTAATTAATAATTAAATAAATAAAAAAAATAAACAAATAGTGCATGCGCTGGGCTTTAGATTTATAATTACTAATGAGTTCATTATTTTTTATCAAATGAAGCGAGTCAGGGGCGGCGTCAGTTTGTTTTGATGGGGGGAACACCACCTAAAATTGACTCATATGTTTGTAATTGAATAAACCGATTATTTACATTAAGTTATTAAAAAATAGAGATCAAGAAAGAAAAAGAAAGAAATTTTATATGAAAAACGATATCAGAAACATCGAGCACCTCGGAGATAGAATTCATAGAAGGGGGGGGGGGGGCACTTCCATTGACGAGTGGATACCATGCGCGACCATGAGGTCTCGAAAAGCACCCTAAACACGTATTTTCCATATTCTGAAAATGCACCCCTTAACAAGTATTGGCGTGTAAAACTCTACCCTTAACAAGTATTGTAAACAAAACGATACTCTTGGCAAGTAGTCCCTGAAATGAACCCCTAAACAAGTACAGCGATATTTTATTGTTATGTCACGGGTCCGTCGGTCGTCGGTTTTACCTTTACACATCATTTGGTTTGGTACGGCCCCACACCTCGCGCAATTAAATCGGACTCTAAACACGTAATGTTTGGGGCAAAAAGGACATCCTTTATAAAACATTTTAATTTTGTTTTATCATCCCCGCAAATTTGACCCTAAACACGTAGCATTCCTAGCGAATTAGATACCCTTTTTTAATTATTTTTGTGTTTTTGACACCCTTATCACGTTACGTACGTAACGTGCCCTATCTTGAAAAAGACATCCTTTTTACGCGTTTTTTTGGTCGCGCATGGTATCCACTCGTCAATGGAAGTGGCCCCCCCCCGGGGTTTTATTTCATCGCTAACCATCGGCAGGGGCGCAACAATGCAATTTTGACTTTGCATAATACGACGGGTTGGTACTATATAAAAACAGATCTATAGACATGGAATATCATTTATAGATTTACAAGCAAAATGTTTTTATTTATTTATATACAGCTGCTTGACACAATATACAATTTTTTAAAAACGTATTATAAAAATCACACAAAAGCAACGCTTATATAGTGGATACCCCGAGAAACAAAGGGAAAATATAAGTAAACAAACGAGTTCATATATTTTGTTTTCCCAAAATCTTCAAAGTGTAGTTCCTGTTGAAGTTAAACAGCAGCAAAATCAGGAACTCTAACCATACGTAAATAGGGAAACATATTTTTTAAAAGGCACTGTAATATGAGCACCAGGAACTTCATTTCGATGTTGGCTATACAGTATTTTAGACAGTGGTATATCGAAAATAACGACGTGATTACCAGTATAATGCAGTTCAAATAGGCCTATTTAATTACTATAACAACTTACTAGTATATAATATGCACACGTGCTTTATTTACATCATAATTTATTTACATTGATTGTGGTCTTGTTTTTTTTTTTACAATGATATCTATTGTTTTCTTTATTTCAGTTATTTAATAAATTAGGATCATAGAACCTAACATTTACAACATAATTTACAAACGCAAATGAACATTGGGGATCATATATGGGAGGGGGGGGGGGGGGCTCAGCTGTAACATATAAGCTAAGCTTTTAAACATGAAGTCCCTTTTTATGAAATTATAAAATAGTTAGTGGTGGTGTAGGATCGGAATAGGACTGCAAAACCCGACGCATGCAATTATCGATATCGTTGGTATTTTCATTTGGTCCAATGCCGATTCGTCCGATTGCCTACTCGTCTACTTATCATTTAGGATTTGGTCTACCATCATTTCGTCCAATATCCACATGGTCTAATTTCCATTTCGTCTAATGAACAGTTGGTCCAATAGCCATTTGGTCTAATCAGGGGCGGAAATTTCTCCCAAAAGGTAGGGGGGGACAAGGGGCTGGAAAATTTGACAAGCAAAAAAAAAAAGAAAAAAAAAAAGGTTATCACCCCAAATATAAGGTAATTTCGACGAAATTAAATTTGACAAGCAAAAAAAAAGGGTTGTCATCCCAAAGTAAGGTCATCGGTCATCTCGTCATGAAATACATGTTTTATTTCGATTTTCAATGATGTATATCTTACCATCATAAAAGACCACAAATAGTAGGGGGGACATTTGATATTGTGTCCCACCCTACTATTTTGAGTAGGGGGACACGTCCCCCTGTCCCCCCTGGGATTTCCGCCCATAGGTCTAATTAGACAGAAATGAATGAAAATAAAACGAATATTAGACCAAAATTAACTTAACATGAGACGAAATGGTCAAAGACTAACTGTTAATTAGGCGAAATGATGATTGGACCAAATGGTTGTTAGACGAAATGTTGATGGACGGAATGGCATACTGAATGAAGGTATAGAATATATGTGGTGAGTGGACGAGTTGGCAACTCTATAGGCCTATAGGCAATCATTAGCAAACCTATGCCACTATATATACTCCAAACTTGATAAGAACACGCGAGTACAAACATGCTATTTACACATATTATATCATTTTAAAAATGATTTTAGTTTGTTCAATAATGGCCTAAGCGAATGGCATACAAAACAAGATTATTTGATCAGAATGTTGCAGAAAGAAAAAACATTGTTACTCAACATTCTGAAGAAACAAAATGTTTACCGTATAGTGTAACTGCTTAAAAATTGCAAGGGGGTTTATAGGGGGCGCGTGAAATTTGTCATGATGGTTATATAGGCCTTATGATCATAGTTACACAGTATGTGACAATTATCCAACTAAAACAAATTATGAAAAGAGCCTTTTAAAAACTACACCAAAAAATACCCATGAAATATAACGACATGGGGTCAATACGAAAAGGATTATAAGCTTGCACTCCGAAACAAACTAATCATTTTGAATGTAGGAACCTATTCAACAAGGGTGCTACATGCAGTGTAAAATAAAAGATATTAAATTGTTTATCAGATTCTCCTCACAACTTTATATAACAGAGTGAAAGGTTATTATGTACAGAATCTATATTCAGATTTTGGATAGAAAATTTTTATTTGGAACCTTTATATATTCAACCAAACTGAACGTTTACTTTAAAGGAAAGACTCATAAAACAAAGGGGAGCGGGAATATGATCAAAGTAAACAAACGTTCTACCGGAGTTATAAGAGGAATTTGACACACTCTATGTCTCTCTCTATATATATACAATACCAAAAATATCCTCACTGATTTCAAAGGACTCGATAGTTAACATATTTCAATGAAAATTAATGATGTATATACCAAGAATGATGGCACAGGATTCACACAAGAGGGTCTCAATTTTTTGTAAATGTAATTGTTGCCACTCATCGTACTGGCGTATAAAAAAACTGACAACATTTAAGGTCAAGTCCAACCCAGAAAAATGTTGATGTGAATCAATACAGAAAAATCAAACAAGCATAACGTTGAAAATTTCATCAAAATCGGATGTAAAACAAGAAAGTTATGACATATAAGTTTCGCTTATTTTTCACGAAACAGTTAATATGCACAATTCAGTGACATGCAAATGAGAGAGTCGATGATGTCCATCACTCATTCATTTTTTTTTTTTTTAATAATACAATATTTCATTTTCAAAGATTTGTCATTAAGGACCAACTTTAATGATTCATAAAATGTTATAAAAATTGTAATACCACATGTTTAGGAAGGAATAAAACTTTGCTTCATAGAAAATTAACTAAGAAGAACATTGTAATTAATATTTCATATTGAAATACAATAGAAATAGTGAGTGTATGCTGTCATCACTCTTTTCATTTGCATACTGACCAGGACGCGCATAAAATTATAACTGTTTTGTGAAATTAAGCGAAATTAGTAAAATGTCATAATTAACTTTCAGTTATTTTATATCCGATTTTGATGACATTTTCAGTGTTGTGCTTGTTTGATTGTTATTTTATTCAAATCAACTCTATGTTGGGGTAGACTTGTCCTTTAAAGTTATGACATTGTTGCCCACTGTTGGGTTTCTTTTTTCCAGCTCTATTCCATCCAGATCGAGTGAAATATTATTCAAACGTCAGATTTCACGGAATATTTAAAAAGCAATGGGGTGTAAAAAGAACCTCCTCCTATATAATTAGGCCTAAATCCTGTATCCGCCCATATCTAAGGAAGATTAGGGCATGCTGGAGGTAGAATGATTAGAAAGTTAAGTTATGTGACCAATGTGGAAACCTTTATCCTTCATTTCTCTGGCAAGTGACGGTTTACAATCGTCTGCTAGCGTTTAATTCATCAACATTTTTGTCCGACAAGCTGTCCGATCTGACATTATTTTGATTGACCGAGAAGCACTGTTTCTATGGTAACTGTCGGATAAAATGTCCGACAAATCCTTTCGTGTATAGCGCTCCCCATGTGTCACTTTTGACTTTTACTGACGGATCACACGGTAGAAAAATCTGTAAAAGGCCCGAGAAATCTTTTTGTGACAAGGAAGTGCCTCAACTGCCAAATTGAAGAAGAGTGTGAACCTGTCCTTCTGTCCTTTAGTCATCTGAATTTCGCCGTCATCAGACCTTCGACTAAGGGAGAGAACCAACGACGCCATTTTGAGCTTGGACTTGTTGTTTTTGTCATAAATTTCATGTGCTTCCAATGGAATTTTATAGTCGTGCACGATGGCAGCTACTTTTTTCTTCCCTATTTGAAAGAACAAAACAAAACGACAGATTGGAAAGTATATAGGTTGTTAACAATCATCAGGTTGTTCACTTATTTACTTGATCGAGCTTGCACAAAGAGATCAATATCTTTCTTCTTCACATACCTTTGAATTTATTTATTAAGTAATAAAGCAAATAATGTATTTTTACTTCATGGAAGAGAATTAATCATCCAAGGTGACAATGTATTCGACTTGGCTTGGGAAAAATAAAAATAGCAAAAATTAATATGGCCTCGTACCCTCGTAACATAAATACTTATTAAACTTATGCATGAATTACAAAACTGAACTTTTACCTAAACAATCTTTTGCCTTCTTCAAGAATTTGTCATATATGGATGATAAAGGTCCCCTGATTTCCATAGAGTGACAGAGAATCAACGCCTCAATACCGCGAAGTTTAAATTCCTTCATGTCTTTCTCGTTGAATGGCAGAAGTTTGAACTCCAACCTTGCTGATTTAAGGTGACTTGCCATGTTTTCTTTGATATATTGCTTGATACCATTGACGCTCTCTTCTTTAGAGCTGCTACAGATGACAACTATAGGTGCATCCTGATTCGAGAAAAAAAAGAATTCATTGCTTCATTTTGAAACACCTCGAATGAAAAGCACGTACATTATTACAGGGGAAGTTCTCCCTTACGAAAATAATATTGCTAACGAGGCAGAAAATTGTATATGAAAAATCTGCGGTTTGAGAAATATCCAACTAGTAATAGAAAAGTTGACAGAATTTATTTTCTTTATTCATGAGGTCATATGCGAAAGGTTTCCCCATATAATCGTGTATAGTAAAAGAATAATGAAATACCTTTTACTCAAAAGGGAAAGTTGTTTTTATTATACCTTATATACCTTCATACCTTATGTTATGTAATATATAAAAATGCATAAATTTCATTTTTAATGGCTCATAATGACAAAATATTTTCTTCTTTCAGAAGCGGGTGTGAAATAATTTGTCTGTAATTATACTGAAGGTACGATAAAAACCCGTTTTCATTTTTTTTATAGAAAAAGACACTTCATGAAAAATGAAAATGGGTTTTATACATACACAATATATATATCAAATTTGAATCATGTTGAATGATTGCAAAAAGTGTTGAAAATGTCAAATTTTCA